>NC_133617.1:140259398-140459398 GCF_048593235.1 Sminthopsis crassicaudata
CTTTGACTATTCAGGATACCAATATGCTTCTAAGTAAGTCCATCTAATGTTGATGCTCTGACTACATGGCTGGACCATCTCTTCTTCTGGTCATCTGCATCCTCTTCCAGGACAGCTCTTAAGATGTGGGTGTCATGATGTAGTCCGCCTACATCTACTATACATCTTCCCATTCATTCCACTTTTGATTGTTTGTAATATTAATTCATAGCCACATAGCAGTCCTGGGAGAATATTAATGTTTAAAAAATGATCTTTTGTAGTGATAAACTGTGTGGAATCACTATGAAAACATCAAAAAGGCAATTCACCCAAACTTCTCATATTATTGCTCAAATCAGAGCCCAACTCATTACCCATTTACAGCCCATCTAAGGTATACAAGGTAACCAGTATAGAATAAAAAATAATTGAAATTCTAAAGTGTTGGTTTTATAGATTTCCAATTCTTCTTTCCTTTAGTCACTCTTTAGTAAAAATTAACTCCTGATACCATATAAAGGAGTGATCTCACCAAGCAATAACACCTTACACCTTGCAGATTAACTCTCACAACAGACCTTTGATTTTATTTAGCATTATCAGATTACTCGTTTCTAATAGCAATTTTCTCAAATGACAAACAAACAAAAAGCTGATTAAAAACTTAGCTATTCAAAACTCTAGACGTTAGGTTTGGATTATTCATTAGCTTTTTATTGCCAATTATATAGCCAGACTAACAGAAACTTTTGAAGGAATATACTTTTAAATTATTATTAAATCAAAAGAAAAGGCTTGGGGCAGCTAGGTGGCCCAGTGGATAGAGCACCAGCCCTGAATTCAGGAGGACCCGAGTTCAAATTTGGTCTCAGATACTTAACACTTCCTAGCTGTGTGACCCTGGGCAAGTCACTTAACCCCAGCCTCAGGGGAGAAAAAGAGAAAAGAAAGAAAGAAAGAAAGAGAGAGAGGGAAAGAGAGAGAGAGAGAGAGAGAGAGAGAAAGAGAGAGAGAGAGAGAGAGAGAGAGAAAGAGAGAGAGAGAGAGAAAGAGAGAAAAAGAGAGAGAGAGAGAAAGAGAGAAAGAAAGAAAGAAAGAAAGAAAGAAAGAAAGAAAGAAAGAAAGAAAGAAAGAAAGAAAGAAAGAAAGAAAGAAAGAAAGAAAGAAAGAAAGAAAGAAAGAAAGAAAGAAAGAAAGAAAGAAAGAAAGAAAGAAAGAAAGAAAGAAAGAAAGTAAAGGCCTGGAAAGAGAAGAGAAAGGCTTGAGGGATGGAATTATTGAAAGAAAAGAAGATTTCTTGGGAGAGGAAATTTTCATCCTTATCTATATATAGGTCAAACATCCAAAGTGAAATAAGAGTTAGTATAAAAATATATAAAAGAAAATAAGTTGGCTACTGCCATGGACTTGTGGGGATAGCTATATACTATATATTATATTATACATACTATACTATATACTATACATGTTATATAAATAGGTATATACTATGTGCCAAACACTGTATAAGAAAACTAATAGATAATAGAGTGCTTACTAGATGCCAGGCGATATGCTAAGTACTTTATAGTAATTATTTCATTTGATCCTCACAACCCTAGAAGGTAGGTGCTATTTTTATCTTCATTTTGGGAATGAGGAAACTGAGACAAACAATGGCTAAATAATTTTCCCAGAGTCACAAAACTAGGAAGGTTGTGTGATCACATCTGAACTCAGGTCTTCATCATTTCAAACTGTACTACCTAGTTACTCCTAACTAAAATACAACTAAAATAGTTTTATTTACTTTAATTAAACATTTATCAAATGTCTGTTACATGTCATATACCATGTATCTGGGGATACAAAGTCAGACATAAAACAATCTTTGCCCTCAACTTGTTTATAACCTAGGTCAGTATTTTTAAAACTTTTTCTACTCATGATCCCTTTTCACCCAAGAAATTTTTACATGACCTGGGAATATAAAATAGATATACAGATCAAATATTTGCTGATAATAAACCATAATTTCATGACCCAACATTCAGTTATATGACTTCAAATGAGATTGAGACCCACATTTAAGAAGCTTTGAGTAGGTGAATATATATAACATACACAAAGAAAAGTAAAGTTATTATATACATAAACAGATTTTCAGTTAGGTCTGAGGTTTATAATATTATTATAATATATTTTTTTGCTTGCGTTTATAAAGGGAAAGAGAGGAAGATGTGGCTACTTAGGTGACTACTAATTGATGGAGAGAATGCTGATGTGGACACATCATGCATGCTTTGGACATATATGATTCCAAATATTCTTAAGGGAGAAAAAGATAGACTTTGGAAGTTGCAGACATATGTATTACTTTCCTGAGAAACTCTGGTAGCAACTCCACTTCCTTTCCCACAGGTTTGCAGCATCATGTCAAACTTCATTGAAACATCCTAAGTTTAGTTGAAAACAATATACGTAAAAAATAAATGCAAAGTAATTTTAGTAGTAGCAGAACACTATTAAGTGAGGGAAATGAGAAAAAGCCTAGAGATTCTGTCATATAGAGGAAAGAAGGAACATTCCAGCAATGTGATAAACCAGGCCAATGTACCAAAACAGGAGATGGACTGCTGTGTTTAGGGTACATTAAGTAGGCCAATTTGAATGGTGTACAAAATGCATGAGGGGAAGTAAAGTATAATCATGTTATGTGTTATGAAAAGACTTGAAATCTCTTGCTGTCACGTACAAGAAACATAAGAGAATATTGGGAAGACTCCTATTTTGCATTTTAAATATTATGCTAACTTGGAAATTCAGAAAGCTACACATAGTGCAGTGTTCAACCTTCAAAATACTAACAATCTGTACTGACAAATAGACCCATCTTCCTTTCTCCTTTTGTGCTAACAGATTGGCATAGAAACTAAAAGGAAGGGTAGTGAATAGAAAGAACATTTTAAATGACTAACAAACAATGGAAGCATCAAACAGCCTACTATATACATCTTGGAATAATGGCGTAGGTGCAGTCCCAGAGAGTTAATGAATTATAAAGTGGTACAAATCACTGTTCTTGTTACCAAATGACAGTTGAATGTGGGACACTTTCTGCTTCAGAGAAATGGTGTAGGAGTTGTGTGACAGGAAGGTGAACACTTCACACATGGCTCACTCTTTACAACCTGCTAAGTCCACATTATCTCCATCCGTAAATCCTTGAGAACAGTGACTATCTTTTGCCTTTCTCTGAATGCCCTGTACCTAGCACAGTATATGAGGGAAGAGGCTCATAAGTCTTTTTCAGGGCTCTCATCCAACTTTTACCTATGGTTCCAAGAAGCTACGGCATAAAGATGCACTCCAGGGAAACTGTCTTGGCAGATGAGCTAAACAAGACTGAAGCCTAAAGTCAGAAAGTTAAGGGTTTGTCCAGCCCAAGTATGTGAAGACCACCTGGTGGAATGGGCAGATGAGGACAATTTGTAGACATAAAGTGGGCAAAGTAGGCACTGTGGAATACTTAACAGCTTGGTCAGACTTTGAAGATGCCATCCTGCATCCTAGGCCATCACTGTTCATTTTGATTTTTGTATTGCCACTGGATCCAGTGACTTTAAAAAAAGAAAGTGAGCACGTCTACTTTACTTAAATCCAATTCACTTTCAAGTCAAGACATCATTACATGATGTAGCTGGTCCTTTTTGAAAATGAAGAATGAACAATTCCGAACAATACAAGGTACATAATCTGCACATAACACAAGTTTATTGCCTAGGTGACTAACTAACCTAAGGTTCTGCCAACTTAGAACTGATTGCTCAATAGAAGCAATTATTTATCATTTACTATTCCTATCAAGCTACTCTACCTGCCTCCTTCTTATTGTTACCACCTTCTTCCCTCCTTCCTCAACCCTCTAGTTGAGGGATAGATAATGAAAGAAAATGATCATTTCATCAGGGAAGCACCTGATAATTTACTGCCCTGTTGCTCTACTCACAAATCCTTTGATTTAGATTGTGACAAAACTTCCTTCTCTGGTCAACCCATCCATGCCACTCCTAGCCCTTTCTGTGCTTCTATTACTTGATCCAATCCTTGCCCATGTTGTAGAGAATCTCCTTTATATTATTAACAAATGACTCTAATCTACCTTTCTAGTTTTAATATATATGTTACTCCATTTATACACAATTTAGTACAATTATACTGAAATTCTTGCTGTTCCTTGTTGTATACAATTTTCCATCTCACACATCTACTTTTTCATAGGTTGCTCCTTGAGTCTGGAAGGAATTACTTCTTTAATTCATCTCTTTGAATCCCTAATTTTCTTCAAAATTCAAGTGGCACCTTCTATACAAGGTTTTCATAGTTTTATGGAAAGCCCTACTTCTCCATGGGAAAACCCTGAACAATCCCAAATAATTGTCTTCTTTACCAATCTGAGTGATTAATGTAATTCTGAAAAGTAAAAATGATGAAAAATGGAAAGGGAAAAAATAAAAATAAATAAAAGTTTAAAAAAAGAAAATAGAAAGGAGATGAGTTATGATGAATTCTAATATTCACTTTGTTCTGAAGAGCTTGGCACCTGGCTTGAAATTGCCTACTGGGACAAAATATCTCAGGAATCAAGACTAAGGAACAATACGGGGAGGCTTTTTGCTGGTCCTACTGGAAGAATTTTTTGCCTTTTCTGAAAGAACTGGGAAAAATCATTTAGCAGCAGAGAAGTACCTGGTTTTCTGAGAAAAAGCTAGCCAAGGATTTCTGTCAATCTGGAAGTTAGAGGTTTAATAGATTACAGAAGAACAGTGAATGGTAGAAACTAAACAGTGTCCAGAAGAGGCTATGAGACCAGTCCATTAAGTGAATAAAGTCTGATATTAATAATACATTAGCATTACAAGAAGACATCAATGACCTATTGCAACAGAAATATGAGATGATCTTCCACATTTTTGGCTTTACGTATATGGTTCTTCATATATATACCTTGGCCACATATACATACATCTATATAGTTGCTCTCTAGATATGTCTATTTTTCTAGTTAATGCTATATGTGCTTATGGAAGATTATACAACAAGTTTATGAGAGCAATATTTTGTTTCTATTTTTGTCATAATGTCATTTCACTAAATGCATTACATGCTTTTTTGTTGAATAGTAGTGTCCTCCAAATGACTATTATGCAATCCTCTTTTTGTCTTTTGTTTTGTATATGGAAATGTTCTTATTTGATGTTTAAATTCAGAATACTTTTGTACTTGTACTTGTACAAAAGCATTCTGAATTTAAACATCAAATAAGAACATTTCCATATACCACTAGAAAAAAGAAACATATGTTCTACCAGTGGGGGATGGAACACACAGATAAGTAAATGCAAAGTATGTTCAAAATAAATACAAAATTATTTGGGGTGTGTGTGGTTGAGGAAGGGGAAGGAGATGAGGTGGGAGAATACTAGAAAAAGCTTCCTAGAAGACATGATACTAAAGATGACTCTTGAAGGGGGTCTGATGGACAGATGAATATATTTATTGTTATATGTTGTGTGTATTTACTTATAAATGTAATTTATATAAATATAGTTTATATTTATAAAAGTCATTTATAAATATAATATTTGTTTATTGTTTTAAAGTTATTGTTTATAATGAATTCCAAGATGAAAAGAATTCTAGACTGGGCACAATATTGGAATGTCATGTATTGGGGGCACAACAGTAAGCCAGTTATGTTGGAATATACAGTTTATTAAAGGAATAATATAAAATTAGTCTGCAAAGACAGCTTAGAATCAAATTATGAAGGACACTGAATGATAACCTAGGAGGTTGTACTTTATCCTAAGTGCAACAAAAAGCTGCTGAAAATTCTTGGAAAGGGAATGACATAATCATACTCACATTTTTGAGATAATAATTTGGAAGACTTCCAGTCAAATGTCAGAAAATATAAAATATTAGTGTACTGTACTGAATAATTATTGAGAAATAAAGAGATATTATAAATATTTTAATCACGCCTATATTGGCAAAGGGGGACACTCAGAAATCAGTAGATTTCTTGGGGGGAGGCTGGGCAAGGCAAGCACAGGACTTGGGAGGCCTTCTGATACCTGCAGTTTCTGAGGGGACTAGCAAGAAGGCCTTACAAGGGCCAAGCCCAGTCAGAGCTCTGGGAACAAAACTGGCAAATTTCTTACTGAGAGGATTGATCAGTTCACATTCTATTGGGGCTCTGAAAATTTTGCAATAAGCTCAACTGTCCTCAGTGACCCTCAAGTGCTGAGAATTCTCTAGCTGAAGGATAGGTGAGTCTGGTGCTCACTGCTATTTTGTGTAGAACACATGCCAGCACAAAAGAGAGGTAGCCACAAGGCTTCATAGCATATAGATCAGGGACAAACAGCTCTCCATCCCATCTAAGTGAGCAGGAGCCATTGGGGTCTGATCCTGTAAAAATCCTAATTCAAGATCTAAAGCTGGAACATGAAAAAATAGAATAAGAAAAAAAAGAATTTTTTTTTTTTACAGATTTACAAACAGAGAAGAGAATGACTCTATAATGACAAAATCTATTAGAAACTCTGGAAAAGATGAAATAAAAAATAAAAAAGAATATTATAAAATGAGCGCTCTAGAAGAAAGAAGAAAAATAGAATAATTTAGTAAAGAAGTTTACTTAAGTACCAGACACTGAAAATAAGAATAGGACAAAGAGAAAATCAGTGACTGTATAAGTATGAGAATAAGATCAAAAGACTGAAAACAAAGAAGAAAATGTAAAGTTCTTCCTATAAAAAACTGACCTAGAAAAGGTCAAGAAAAAATAAAGAATTATTAGATAACCTGATAACCAAAACCAAAAACTAAAACAAAAAAACTTATAGGATTTTATATTTCAATAAATAAATGAAATTGTCCATACCTATTAGATTCAGAAGCAAAGTGAAATTAGTAAGAACTGACTTTTTCCTGAAAGAAACCTTCCCAACCCACCTCTTTATAGAGGTGATTAGTCCACAGGTATTACACGTTGCATATGTTTGCACATTGTTCATGTTTTCAGACTTTTTCAATGTATCAATCAATTGTGCTGACGTTGTTCTCCCTTAAAAAAAATACTATTTATTATATGACATGTTACTCCAGTAAAGAAAGGGAGAGGGATACATGGGATATTATGGTGGTGTAAGAAACAGAGAATATCAATAAAAATGTATTTTTTAAAAAAAGAAAAAAATAACATCTTTTAAATGAGTATAATATATGCAATCAATTGTGCTAACTTTTTTCCTAACTTAAAAAAATTGCTATTTATTATATGAAATGTTATTCCAGTAAACAGAGAAGGAGGAATATATGGGATATTATGGTGGTGTAAAAAAACAGAGAATATCAATAAAACTTATTTTAAAAAAAGAAAAAATAACTTCTTAATACATGCTATACCTACTATATAGGATTTCATAAAGTTCTAAAGAGAAAATGTGCATACTACTTTGCAAACTTTATGTCTTATCTGAGTAACTTCTAAAATCCCTTTCAACTTTGAGATTAGGAGAATAGTACTAAACTAGATAACCAAAATGTAGGCTCCCCTGATATCTCCACTATTATTGGTGAGTATTTCCTCCTCAAATATTCCTAGAGTATTCTGATCTCAATCCTTCATACCTTTTCTCTTATTATGCATTTATGTTTAGCTTAGTAGATAAGGAAATTGAGGCTATTTACTTTTATGAATTTTTCTATATTTTTCTCAGACTCATAGATTGCTGTTGTCAGGAAGCAATATTAATAATTCCAAAGCTATTGTTTGACTTTTTATATGTTATTTTTGTGCAATTTTTCAAATAGTCTTGTAAAATAAAAAGCCTTGAAAAAAATGACTTTGGCATAAAGACAAAAAGTTCTGAAAACTGTTAAGATTTTTATAAAGCTTTTCCTTCAGAAAAGTTAAATAAAAAGAACCTAACAATACGCTATCACTTTTATAAGGCTGACTCATCACACAAATTTTTTCTATGTGTTTAGTTTTAAGAAATGAAGGAAATTTCTCTTTTTGTTCTTCTGAGATTGACAAGAAATCCAAACTATATTTATAATAGAGTAATAGAGCATGTACAAAATTGTCATGTGTGCTAGATCAGAGGTTAGGATGAAACTGCTCTGATCATATGTGACTGAGTTCTGAAGGTTTGGGGCATTTGGGGGATTACAAAACAACTCCATTACTATCCACTGAACAGGAAGAGCTAGTGAATTATTAGTCCTTTTAAAAGGGATTGACTATATCACTTTTATTTCTTCCACCCTCCATGTGGCAAGTAATGTTCTCATGCAGACAAGACTAAGAGAGCTCTTTCCTCCCCCATGCCTCCACTCCCAAGTCATATGGCAACTACTCCTATGTGGCAATTAGAGCGAACAGGTAAGCTGAGCCTCATGGCCATTTCCCTCTTGTTTTTTCTTTCCTGAAGAAAAGTGATTGAACAGGGATCCCAAGGCTAATATACTCAATCTTAAATACAACTTTGAGAGTTTCTAAGTCTTCAAACAGAGCTGTCAATCAGGGCAATTTCTGCATTAGACCAGATACTGTAGACAAAGGAAGGAGCTCCAGCTTAAACCTTATCAAAAGATGTAGACCTGGAGGGAATATTTTAGACAGTTTTAAACAGAGGTGAAATATAAAATGCCAATTCAGCAATCTCACAAATTGTATATTTCCTTAATGTATCAATTTCCCAGTAAAGTAACAGTTATTATACTTTGCAGAATTTTAAAAATTTTTATTAATAAATACCTGCTTGTTGTGCATGAGAAATAATTGTCACACATCTGATTTACATTGTACATTGAATCCCTTTCTACTTCCCACTTTTGAGAACAACACCCTGGACTCAGACCAAAACCTAAGCTTTAATTAATTTCTTCTTGGGTGTCAGAATGGAAATATAATAATCCAAAGAGCATGATAAAAGCAGTGTGACCCTTTTCCTTAATATAATCAGATTTCACCGGGACTAAAATGAGCCCGCCATATGCATGGATCTATATAGCAGATGCATCCTTTAATGGATGAAAGTACATAGTACTCCAGCCTCTGGGTGCAACAGCAATATTAGTTAGAATAGAAAAATAAACTTAAAAGAGACCTTGTTTAATAAATCAGGAAACTGAGGCCCTTCCAAAATTAAATGACTTTGAGTCACAAAATTAGCCAGTGGCAGAGTTATGAACAGAACCTAGAAATCCAATGCAATGTTCTTTCCAATATTCCATACTGCTTATAATGAAAATAACCACCATCTTAAGAATCAGGCATTTAAGTTTCAATGATCTTGTGATGAAGAGAGCCATCTACACCCAGAGAGAAGACTTGGGAACTGAGTGTGGAGCACAAGATAGCATTTTCACTTTTTCTATTGTTGTTTGTTTGCATTTTGTTTTCTTACTCATTTTCTTTCCTTTTTGATCTGATTTTTCTTGTGCATCAAGATAATTGTATAAATGCTTACATATATTGGATTTAATATATACTTTAACATGTATAACATATATAGATTGAGTGTCCTCTAGGAGAAGGAGTGAAGAGGAGGGGAAAATTTGGAACCCAAGGCTATGCAAGGGTCAATGTTAAAAAAAATTGTACATATGTTTTGAAAATTAAAAGCTATAATTTTAAAAAGAATCAGGCATTTATATGCTACAATGTTTTTCTTCCAAGGCATTTTTTTAGTTTACTCCTAACATATTAAGTTTGAAGCACATTTATATTGACATGGAACAGGTATAAGTATTTTGGGATTCATTTAAAAAATGTGAAATGAAAGTAAGTAAATAAGCCTACTGAGCTCTTTTTTTTTTTTTTTTTGAGGCAATTAGAATTAAATGATTTGTCCAAGGTCATATAGTTAATAATATCTGAAGCTAGATTCAAAATCTCAGAAGCCAGTGCTGTATCCCACCATGCTAACTAGCTACCCTTCTACTGAACTCTTATTAAATCTTCAGGGACAGTTAGAAGTAGAATTAACTTTGATTCCTGGTCCTGGACTCATGGTGATAGATTTGAATCTCTTTCCAATAGCATTTTCTTTTCATTTTTTTTTCCTTGTACTTTTCTTGCTAAGACTTTCCCTTTTCCAACCACTAAAAACTCATATTTCTCTCCCATTTCTTCTTTCTTACTCTTGCCCATTCATTGTTTTCTCTGATCTCATTTCTGACTTTAATTTTATTTCTTTTCTTGTATTTTCCATTTTTCATCTCTTCCCTAAAAGGAATGAGTTTCATCATTACTGACCAGTTCTATCTTTTCTCTCTGGGTACTTATGCTCAGCTGAAAATGGCTAGTGTGATTTAAAAAAAAAAAAAAAACACATTGAAAGCAGAGAAACCACCCCAAATAAGGCCAATTCCCACTGGGAAGGGTCACTAGCAGTAAAATCAAAGTTATTTTAGCCAAAAATTGGGTAAAATGAGCTATTTCTGTCCAGATAGATTTTATGTAGCTGACTTCTGTTAATGATATTAAATCTGGAATATGTGTGGGGTGGGGGTGTGGGTGTGGGTGTTGTGTTAAATCAGGGTTCAGAATGAGACTGGAAGATTTTTAAAATAAGTTTAATACAAATGTATGAAGCTACATAGGTCATTCTTATATGCTTTGGATATCTTTTTTCCCTATCTTTATTAGCAGACTTTTGAAGAACAGGATGCACTATAAGGAGTTATTTTTGCTTTCTAGCTCCATAATCTTGTATTTAGTAGGCACTCAATAAATGCTTATTTGTATTGACCTATGTTTTCCCATTAAAGTCCTGTTTTTTTCCTACCTTTCTACAACTATTTATTAAAGTATAGAATATAGAGTATTGTAATAGCTGCTAGGATAGATTAGAAAAAATCTTTACCTTCACTAATGAGTCTGAGTGACTATTCATTAAGCATTTATATGCAAAGCTAGGTGGCAGTCAGGGCAGATAGATGTGGCACAGTGGATAGAGAGCCAGACTTGAACTCAGGAAGACATTATTCAAATCCTCAGACACTTACCAGCTATGAGGTCCTGGTAAAGTCATTTAACCGTGTTTGCCTCGGTTTCCTCATTCATAAAAATAAGCCAGAATGAGAAAATCCCATATGAGGATTGGATATGATAATTAGATATTACTGAAAGGACTTAACAACAAATGTGCAAAGCACTGTGCTGAATGTTGAGGATACAAATAGAAGAGTAAAATAGTTTCAGCTCTGAAGGAGCTCACATTTGGTACACAACACTTGGAAAGTCTCAGTTACAATTCAGATGGAAAAGTTTCATGGTCCTTAGAATAAAACTGCAAAATACTATAGGATACCTCTTTTTTTCTTGTTATTCCCATTGAAAAAGTCTTATTTCTGATTTTTAACAATTTAAACTAGTAGTAGTGATTATACATAGCTGCATTCTCTTTTAAGGCTATTAATGCCTACTGGTGAGATCCTTTTATATTAAGTATTTTTTATTTATATTAAGCATTTTTCATGTGTGGTAAAAAAAAAAATCTGATTTATAGTGTACACTGAGTACCTACCCACCTATGTATTTATTACTTCCAGATTCATGTCCAATAAAGGGACAAGAAGCAATCATTGATAACTAAAATACACACCATTATGTGTTGAATGAATTAAAGAGGTACCAAAAAGGCAATTATTTATATGGTCAGGAAGAGGAGGCAGGCTTCATGAAGATAGTGTTTGAACAGGACTTTAAAGGTTGGCAAGGAATTCAAGTGATCAAAAGGAAAAAAGGAGTACATTCCAGATATAGGTAATATATCTGGTAATATAATCAACAACACCTAGGTAGGAAAGAGCAGGGAGGGGAATGTTCCATGGATCACTCCCTTCACAAGGCTTACCCCTCATTTCTTATTGGTGAGTACCTCTTGGGACCTCCAGATGATGGTGGTGATAGGGGAGATTGTGTTGGTTTGTTTTCATTTCTCTCCCAGTTCTGCTTCTGACTTCTAATTTCCTCCAGACTTCAAAACCATATCCCCTCAAAATCATGCTCCTTTGCTCAAGTATCTTCATTTCCTTCTCCCCACTTTTATCTCTCTTTTGTGTGATGTCTTCCCCATTAGAATATAACCTCCCTGAGGGAGACTGTTTCTTTTTGTTAATATTATCTTCAATGCTCAGTCCATTACCTAGCCTTTATTAAGTGCTTAATAAATTCTTTCTTTCTAGTGTAGGACCACAATATCCTTTCTCTCCTTCGTTCAGCCCTTACCTAGTCATCTCTTGATGGATAGGGTTAGACCTTCCTTGAATCTAAGGTCCACTTTCTTCTTTATTGTCTGGAGTCTTGATCCTTGAAGCTGCTGCTTCTTCCCTAGAATCTTCCCTATAAACATGGTCTGAGTAATGAGTTTTCTGTTTACTAAGGAATCACTTACTAAGAGAGTAGTTTTGTCCCCCTTTCTTCCAGTTTCTTCATACCCCTGTTATCTTCCAGTTCCCCTAAGTCTCATTCCCCGATTTTTCAAGAGTTACAGAAGGGGATTAGGGAATATGTTACCAAATTTTTTATAGTTTCCTTCTCTGCACAGTATGGCATATATTTTACAATTGAATCACTGTCCAAATTAGGGAATTCCTGCAGGTGGGTGTGACCCTAGTAGAGTGATTTGATTAGTAATTATTCAACAAACGCTATTAATAATACATTTTAGAATTATTTTTTTCAATTAATAAGTATTTATATTTCTCGCCCACCTACCTTTCTCCTTACCTCCAAAATGAGATAGTAATAATCAATTTGTAAAAATATGGGATATTAGAGTAGAAAGGGACCTTAAAGATCATTTAATCTAACCTCTAATAATGTAGTAGTCACTTTTTCAATATTCTTAACCTTTTCTTGTACATTTCCAAAGATAGGAGTAAATTACTTAACAAAATGGCCAGTTCCACTTTTGGATGGCTCTATTACAAGGTCCTTCATCATAAAGTCCAGAAAAATCTGATTTCCTGAAGCTATCATTGGTTCAAATTCTTATCCTTGGAACCACAGTGAATAAGTTCCCCAGGTGATGATGAGTGCTGCTCTCTATGGCTCTATCATCCAAGAGATTTTGGTAGATATGGAGTGCTACAGAAGAACAGCTAATAATTCAGTTTGGCTGGAACACAAGGCTCATAAAGTGGAGCAACATGTCATAAATCTGAAAAGATTAGCTGATTTCATATTAGTGAAGAGCTTCAAATACCAGGTTGGGGAGTTTCTATTTTAACCTAGTAGCAATAGGAAGTCACCAAAAGCCTTTGAGACTATAATAAGACTTGGGCTTAGGAAGATTATATAACTGTATAAAAGATGAATCCAAAAGAAGCGAGATCAGAAGTACGAAAAACCAATTAGGAGGCCATTATAGTAGTCTAGGTGAAAGGAGGTGAATAAGTTGCTTCTCTGAGGATAGAGGGTAGGGCAAATGGGTGTGAAAGTAGAATCAACAAAACTTGGCAATTCATAATTCAGTGTGAGACTAGGGAGAGGGAAGAGCAATTTTAAAAAATAAAACATGCTGGATTGATACTCAAGAGTAAGTACTTAAATGATTGTTGATTAATTCTTACACTTCCACTTAACTCACCTTCACAGATAGATAGGATGGTACAGATGAACTCTCTCTATTTTACAATTTTCCTGGGGCTTTCCCAACCTCCAGTGCTAATCATCAATGACAAACTAATTAGATGATTGGCTATGGCCCTTAGAATCTTTATTAAGCATGGCTATCTCACCAAGGTGCTTCCATATAAGCATCTGGAATATATCAGGACATTATTTTCATTAATTCTACCTCAAAGTTACCCTACACACAATCCTAAAGATGTCATTCCCTATTTCATCCTCTCATTTCACCTTATATACTTCAATATACTGCCCAAACATTAAATTGGGAACAAATGCATAAAATAGAATGTATTTAAAGTATTCCAGTTATAATCTGAAGGAGAAAAATATCAATTTTTCCTATATAAACTATAATCATAACTTCCCTCTCAATTACTTCAAAGTCATGCATAATTACATGGGAAAAAAACTCTCTTACACTTAGCATACCTATAGTGAGAATCGTTTCTACATCTGTAGAGGGGGAGCCACTGTTCTTGTTTCTCATGCTAACTTCCACCTCAACATCTCTGTATCAACCCTATACTGCAAATGGTTCTACAATCTACCAATCTTCGTAATATAAGTAGAGTTTTCAAAGGGGACTCAGTAATTAAGGTGAGCCATCCATTAAGGACAAGGTGAAGACGCTCATATATAGTCAGTAGCTGTATATATTTCCTTCTAAGACCAATTAAAATCTTCTTTCCTTTTCTGTCTTTCAGTGAAATACCTATCCTTCCCAGGTTTGTCCCATCTGCAAATCTGGCAAATATGCCATCTATGACTTTATCTAAGTCATTGATAAAGACATAAGATAGTATGGGACCAGACACAGATCCCTGGAATACTCAGTCAAAGACCTCAAACATCTGGACAGTGAACCACTAGTAACTACTCTGACTCTAGCCATCTAACTTTCAACATTTTTTATCATTAAAACTTTCATAACAATCCTGTAAAATAGGTACAGCAGGTATCATATCTATTTTAAAATATTTTTCAAATAAGTTTTTATTGATTTTTTCTTAAACCACCATAGTAAATACATCCCTCCACTCCTTCCAATCTATATTATATATAGCATTTTTAATAAAGTCATACAATTATTGATACATTTTAAAAATCTAAAAAACGTTCAATGTATAAACATGTGAATATAAAATACTTGTAAACCTCTCACTTGTGTCTTCTCATAACTCTCCATTGGAATCCCATTTGATTTGTATAATTTTGTTACATTTATTTTTGATTTTTTGATGTATCATTATTCTTTCCATTTATATTGTTGCAGTTACTATATATATATATATATATATATATATATATATATATATATCATTTTCTTGGCTCTGCTTACTTCATTCTGCATCAATCCATGTCGACCTTTCTATGTTTCTATATATTCAATAAATTCATTATTATTTTTTTTGGCTGAGGCAATTGGGGTTAAGTGACCTGCCTGGGGTCACACAGCTAGGAAATATTGTCTGAGGCCAGATTTGAACTCAGGTTCTCCTGACTTCAGGGCTGGTGTTCTATCCACTGTGCCACCTAGCTGCCCCAAATTTTTCTTAATAGCATAGTAGCATTCCATTACATTCATGTACCACATTTGTTTAGCCTTCCTTAATTGATGGGTATCTGCCTTGTTTCCAATTTTTTTTAATGATATTTTATTTTTCCTTAATTACATGTAAAAACAATTTTTATTTTTTTTTAATTTTTGAGTTCTAAATTCTATCTTTTCCCTCTTTCTTCCCTCCTCCCTGAGACAATAAGTAATCTGATATAGGTTATACATGTGTGTTCATGTAAAACATTTCCATATTAGTTATTTTATGCAAGAAAACTTTATTTGTTTCCAATTCTTAACTATCACATAAAGTGCTTTCTAAAAGAGCTACAAATGAAATAATAAAAAAAATTTTGTGGTTCTTAGCTTTTTTCATTTAACCACAGTCCATTCTAAATTTTGGCATTTTAACTCCTTATAATACCTACTACATTATGTATTCCTCTATACTTGATATTGTTTTTACTTTCTGCATATTTCTTATTAAAAATCTTACTTAAAACAAGTTGTACTTTTCCATCTTTGTATTTTCCATAGTTTGCATATAAATGTTTGTTGAATAAGTAAAAGACATTTTGAAGGATACAAGAGAAGCAAAATAACTAGAGTTCCTTCTTATATCAAAAAAGAAATATTTTTTAACTTCTAAATTTTGGTTTTTGCCAGTCTTATGCCACCTATACAACTAAGTGCAAAGTGGATAGAGCACTGGGCCTGACATCAGGAAGACCTGAGTTCAAATCCATCCTTAGATGCTCACTAGCTGTGTGACTCTGAGTAAATTACTTAATATGTCAGCCTCAGTTTCAGTTGTAAAATGGGGATAATAATAGCGCCTAACTCAAAATTTGTAAAGTGAATAGCACAGTGCCTGACATAGAAGATGTTCTTCCCTTCTCAATTCACCAATAGATACCAGTATCAATTTGTACCTTACTTCCTGCTTTTGTTATTAGTTAAACCAGATTTTTTTCTCTCCTCTAACACTGGCACTATTTCAGTGCAGATCCTTATCACCTCATATTTGTACTACTACAACTGCCACCTGTTGGGTCTGTCTACCCCAAACCTCCCCTAACTCCAATCCATCTTCCATTCAGCCACCAAAGTGACTTTCCTAAAATTTCCTAAAACTTTGACCACATAATTCTCTTACTCAATAAATTTCAGTAGCTGCCTATTGCTTCTAGGATCAAATATAAAACGTTCTGTTTGATATTCAAAGGCCCCTACTACTTTTCCAGTCTTTTTAAATCTTACTGCCTGACAAGCACTCTTTGATCCAGTAACACTGGCCTCTTGTCCATCTATCTTTTGCTTTGTGCATTTTCTCTAGCTATCCCCCTTGCCCAGAATGCTATATCCTCCTTCACTCTAACTATTTATCTTCCTGGTTTCCTTTCAGTTTCAACTAAATTCCCATTTTTTACTGAAAGTCTTTCTTCCTCTTCATTTCAGTGCTTTCCCTCTATTAATTAATTCCTATTTATCCTGTATATACCTTGCTTTATGCATGTTGATTCCCTTTAAGTTGTATGCTCCCTCATGGCAGGGACTGACTTTTGCTTCTTTTTTTATAGTTCTAGCAATTAGTATAGTACCTATCATATAGTAGGTGCTTAATAAGAGTTTATTAGTTGATTAACCGAAGAACCCAGATGTATAATTTTCTCATTTTCCCCATGCCCATTGATAATTTTACTCCCCCCACCTTGTCCAGTGATTAGACCAGTAACTCACAGTATAAATACATATTCATGATAGAAACCTGTCACCTTCATGAATAATTGTACAGATATCTGTTGGCTCAATTAATTTGAACCTCTTTTAATCCTCTGCTTTCCTTCTAGCTAGTATGTGAATACCTAAATAGGAAACTATAATTTGATCACTCTGTGTGCTTCTGTCATTGATCTTTAGCTCTAAATCACTTAACATTTTGAAATCTGGTTCTTGTTTGTTGTTCATTTTTTGAAGAGCATCAGTGACGTTATGGAGTGAGGCAGAATTGCACAAAGCCATCATTCTCACTCAATAGTGTCTTCACTATCATTTTGACTCCATCTGAGGTTTCCTTGCAAGTGATCTGCCATTTTCTCTGCAATCCATTTTACAGATAAGGAAAATGAAGCAAACTTAGTTAAATGACCTGTTCAGGGTCACCCAGCCAGTGTTTAAGGTCAGATTTGAATTCAGGAAGATGTCTTCCTGATTCCAGGCCTGGCATCGTGCCACCTAACTGCCCCACTTTTAGATTTTTATGATTTGCAAAGTCTCCCAGAGTCTCACAACAGAACTATAAGATAATTTCTATAAATATTTATTGATATTTTATAGATGAGAAGACAGACCCAGAGAGTTGACCTGGATGATAGAGCTAACATTAAAGGGAGGATTTGAACAAAAGTTTTACAGATTCCAGTGTAGCATTTTATCCATCATACTCTCCTTTAAGCCCATTTAATTAAATCAAGATGTGGTATAGCATACAACCAAAACTATACTGAATGATAAAACAAATCCTTATTTGAAGCAGTCAGTTGATAAACATTTAAGCATCTATCATGTGCTGAGTTCTATGCTAACTGCTGAGGATACAAAGAAAGGTAAAAGTCAGTCCCTGCCCTCACAAGTAACTAATACAAAGAGGCTATATACAGGATAAATTGTAAACAATAAATGGAGAGAAGGCACTATAATTAAGAGGGACTAGGAAAGGCTGTAGAAAGAGGGACTTTTTTTTTTTTTTTTTTTTTTTTTTTTTTTTTTTTTTTGAGGCAATCAGAATGCCCAGAATGAAGCAGCTAGTAATTGTCTTAAGATCACATTTGAACTCAGCTCCTCCTGACTCCCAGACTGGTATTCTACCTGTGTCATATAGCTGCCTTGAAAGTGGGATTTTAACTAGAAGTTATGGAAAGCAAGAGGCAGGAATGAAGAGGTATATTCTTGGCATGAAGAATAATCAGTGAAAATGCTCAGAGTCAGGAAGTAAATTATCTTGTTCAAGGAACAGAAAGTCAGTGATAAGGTATAAGAAAAATGGAAAGAAAAAAGGTAAAAATGGAAGGAAAAATTGAAAGGGGTGGTGAAGGTTATAATAGCTTTTCAATACCAAACAGGATTTCAAATTTGATCCTAAATTGAGAGGGAATCAATAAAGTACTGAGTGACATTTTTTTTTTCTTAACAGTATTTTGTAATTTTTTCCAATTACATGTAAAGATAGTTTTCAACATTCATTTTTGTAAGATTCTAAATTCCAAATTTTTCTCCCTCCCTCCTTACCCTCTTTCTTCCCCAAGACAGCAAGCAATCCAATATACATGTATAATTATGCTAAACATATTTCCATGTTATGTTGTGAAAATAAAAGCAGAACAAAAGGAACTACTAGAAAAAAGAAACAAAATAAAAAATGAACATCTGCCTTCAATCTCCATAGTTCTTTTTCTGAAAGTGAATAGCATTTTCCATTATAAGTATACTAAAGAATTATCTTAGATCACTCCATTGCTGAGAAGTGCTAAGTCTACCATAGTTGATCACACAACATCGTTGTTACTGTGTACAGTGTTCTCCTAGTTTATTCACTTCACTCAGCATCAACTCATTTAAGTCTTACCAGGTTTTTCTGAAATCCACATGCTCATCATTTCTTATAGAACAATAATATTCCATTACATTCATATGCCACAATTTGTTCAGCCATTCCCCAATTAATAGGCATCCTTTCACTTTCTAATTCTTTGTCACCACAAAAAGAGGTATTACGAACATCTTCATATATGTGGATCTTTTTCCCTTTTTTTATGATCTCTTTGGGATAGAGATCCAGTAGTGGTATTGCTGGACCAAATGGTATGAACAATTTGATAGTTCTTTGGGCATAGTTCCAAGAAAAAATAGACCTGATTAAAAGAGATAATTAAGGAACTTACATTTTTAAAAGTACCATAGATACCACAGTCAATGAAACATTATCAAAAAAATTTATAGCAAGTTTCTCTGATAAAGGCTTCATTTCTCAAATATATAGGGAATTGAATCAATTTATAAAAATAAGAGCTATTGTGCAATTGATAAATGGTCAAGGGATATGAATAGATAATTTCTAGAAGAAGAAATCAACTATCTATAGTTACATGAAAAAAAAAATGGTCCAAATTGCTACTGATTTAAAAAATGTAAATTTATTAAAATTAAAATAATTCTGAGTTATCACCTCATATCCATAAGAAATGGCAAAAATTGGAGGGGATAAGGGAAAATAAGTATCTTAATGCACTATTGGTAAAACTGTGAACTGGAGAACAATCTGGAACTATGCCTAAAAGGCTATAAAATTATGCATACTCTTTGATTCAGCAATACCCCTATTAGGTCTATATATCCCAAAGAGATCAAAGGAAAAAGGAAAAGGATCTATCTATATAAAAATATTTATAGCAGCTCCTTTTGTAATGGAAATGTATTGAAAATTGAGGGAATGCCCATTAATTGGGAAATAGCAAACAAATTGTGGTATAGGATGGTGATGGAATATTATTATATAACAAGAAATAATAAGGGATATGGTTTCAGAAAAATAAGAGAAGCCCTATATGAACTGATATAAGTGAAACGAGTAGAACCAGATCATTGTATACGTGTACATTGTAATGATGATCAACTGTATCTACTCTGAACAAGATAATGATGCAAGCCAATTCCAAAGAATACATGATGAAAAAATGCTGTATAGTGTATACCTATAGAGAAAGAATCAATTAACTCTGAGTGCAAATTAAAATATAATTTTCTCATTTTATTTTTCTTGCTTTTTGTGATATAGTTAATATGGAAATATATTTTATATAATTTCACATATAGAATTGATATCAAATTGCTTGCCTTCTTATGAGTGGAGGAGGGATGGGAATGAGTGGTGAATTTGGAACTCAAAATTTAAAAAAATAATAATACATAAAATAAATTTAAGTATAAAGTTAGGCTCAGCAAAGGTAAGCAGATGATAATGAATGCTATGTGGGAATGTCCAAAAATATTTCTTTCCATGCCCTGAATTTATCAGCTCTTTATTGGGAGGTGGATAAACCCATCCTTTATCATCTGCTCTTTGGAATCATGATTAGTCACTGCATTCATTAATCAGAGTTCTTAAATTTTTCAAACTTGTTGGTTTTTACAATGTTATTATAGCACAAATTGTTCTGATTCTTCTCACTTCGTTTCCCATTAGTTCATTCAACTCTAGAAAAGTAACATTTCAAATTTATCTTCATATAACACTGGCTATTTAGTGTATTAACTCTATAAGGACCCCTTTGAGACTAGTTCTTCAACTTCATACTATAGGTTTATAGGGAAGGTCTCCAGGTTTAAAGAATAATCTTTAGATACTTATTCATAAAGCTTAATAATATATTTTAATGAAAAAGTCAGTCTCATTTTCTCTCCAAAGACACCCAAAACTGGTGTTTCCTTGCTTTTTGAAGCAATTCTTGATGAGATTAAGTAGTAAACAATCAGAAGACTTCCATAAGCGATATTTAATGCTATAATCATTTTTATTTCTCAATTGTCTTAAAGATGTAAAGACTATAAGTTCCTATAGTACTTAATTACAGGGATTAAACATGGAACAAAATAGCAATTTATAATGCTCTTTATAAGGCAAAGTGGCTCCCATCAATACAGCAAGATCATTCAGGATTCCTTATATCAGAAATAGCTTTGTCCAACAACCCTCTGAAAATAATTATCAGGCAAAGGAATGAAACAGGAAGACATGTCTGCCATAAGTACATACTGACATTACTGAGGGAATAAACTCAGACGATAGGTCAAATAGAGATTTTTTGGTGGATGCTGAAGTCCTCCAAATGATCCTATTTGTAGCAGAAATTGTGATGATTGTATAAAGCCCTGAACCATTGCAGTGCTTCCTGAAAGTGATCTGTAATTACTCAAGAGATTGACCAGCTTATCTACATAGAAAAATCCTCTCTTCTGTAGGCTAATCATTCCCAGTTAAAACTATTATTTCTTATGATGAGATGCAAATAACTACTTGAAGCAAACACAATCATTTTCCCCAACAGACAAAATATGGTTTTCTTGTGGGCCTATTGTAGGCTTTATTTTCTTATTGAGATGTTTTTGGGCCCTAGTCTAACACTTCTTTTCTTTTTAAATTTTCTATTATTTTATCTTTTTATTTATAAAATATATGCATGGGTAATTTTTTCAACATTGGCCCTTGCAAAACCTTGTATTCCAAATTTTCCTTCTTCCTCCCACCTCCTCCTCCTAATTGGCAGGTAGCCTAATACCTGGTAAATATGATGTAATACTTATTTTCAAGGTCAATTTAATTCATTGGAGGAGAGGGGTCTTTGGCTTACTGAAGTTTAGTAAATAATCAGTCCCTTTCCACCCCTCTCAGAAATCATGTTTTCTGGTGCTTGCACAGGGAAGAAAAAGGGTAATATTGCTTTGTTCTTCTTTATGCTCTATAGATGGAAGAGAATAAGCATTTGTTAAGTTCCAACTATGGGATGTACACTGTGCTCAATACTTTATAAATAACATCTCATTTGATCGTCACAACAGGTAGGTTGTGAGGTAGATGCTAGGTTTTTTTTTTCATTTTAATAGCTTTTTATTTTACCAAATATATGCAAAGATAGTTGTCAACATTCACCTTTGCAAAACCTTGTGTTCCAAATTTTTCTCCCTCTGTCTTCCTCACACCCTCCCATAAACAGCAAACAACCCAGTTTAGGTTAAACATGTACAATTCTTCCAATTGATAAATGGTCAAAGGATATGAACAGACAGTTTTCGGATGAAGAAACTAAAACTATTTCTACTCATATGAAAGAGTGTTCCAAATCATTATTGATCAGAGAAATGCAAATTAAGACAACTCTGAGATACCACTACACACTTGTCAGATTGGCTGACAGGAACAAATAATGATGAATGTTGGAGGGGATGTGGGAAAACTGGGACACTGATACATTGTTAGTGGAACTGCAAATACATCCAGCCATTCTGGAGAGTAATTTGGAACTATACTCAAAAAGTTGTCAAACTGTGCATACCCTTTGACCCAGCAGTGTTACTACTGGGCTTATATCCCAGAGATCTTAAGAAGGGAAAGGGACCTGTATGTGCAAGAATGTTTGTGGCAGCCCTTTTCATAGTGTCCAGAAACTGGAAGATGAATGGATGTCCATCAATTGGAGAATGGTTGGTAAATTATGGTATATGAAGGCTATGGAATATTATTGTTCTGTAAGAAATGACCAGCAGGATGAATACAGAGAGGCTTGGAGAGACTTACATCAACTGATGCTGAGTGAAATGAGCAGAACGAGGAGATTATACATTTCAACAACAATACAATATAATGATCAATCTTGATGGATTCCTCTTCAACAATGAGAGGATCCAAATCGGTTCCAATTGATCAGTAATGAACAGAACCAGCTACACTTAGCAAAAGAACACTGGAAAATGAGTGTGGACCACAACATAGCATTTCTACTCTTTCTTGTATTTTTTGTTTTTCTTCTTAGGTTATTTTTATCTTCTTCTAAATACGATTTTTCTTGTGCAGCAAGATAACTGTATAAATATGTATACATATATTGTATGTGTACTTTGACTTTGACATATTTAACATGTATGAGACTATCTGTCATCCAGGGGAGGGGATGGAGGGAAAGAGAGGAAAAGTTGGAACAGAAATTTTTGCAAGGGTCAATGTTAAAAAATTACCCATGCATATGTTTTGTCAATAAAAAGTTGTAATTTTAAAAATGTACAATTCTTCTAACATATTTCCATATTCATCATATTGTGCAAGAAAAATCAGATCAAAAGGTGAAAGAAAAAAAAAAGCATGAGAAAAAACAAACAAACCAACAAACCACAACGACAAAATTAGGTGAAAATACTATGTTTTAATCCATATTCAGTCTCCCTAGATCTCTCTCTGGATGCAAATAGTTCTTTCCATCACAAGTCTACTGGAATTAGCTTGAATCATCTCACCGAAAAGAGCCAAGTCCATCACAGTTGTTCAGTAAATGCTATTATTAAAGACATTTTACAATTGAAGACAGAGGATAAATTATTTGTACAGAGTACTCAGCAAGTAAATATCTATGAGGTAGCCTTTATTCCAATCTAATACATGGCACACACCACCTACTACTAGAAGACAAAATGTTCCATATCATTTAGTTTGTATCTGAAATGTCCTAAGTTATGGGTGGGAATTCTTATCTTTGGGATCAGAAATAAAAAGCACTAGGAAGAAAAAATTTATTACAAGGACATTTTGCTGACACAAATTTATTCTTGTGGACTGCCAATTTGTTCCCCCCCAAATATTTTATTCCCTTTAGTCACTAACCTTAAAACATAGACACACGTAGTACATAAAAATCCAAATAATAAGGGTCTTGAATCTTCTATTAAATTGCTATTTTCTTTTTCCTAAAATCTAGGGATTTGGGTACAGTGGAAGGAAAAGGTGGGCACAATATAGGAAAGCCCTGAACAGAGAAGTGAGCAAGTTTGTGGATGAGAGACTCTAATTGCCAGGAATTCCTAAAAGCCCAAGAGAGGGTAGAGTAGTGGCCACTAATTTGGGCTTGAAGATATAAGCCTTCAAGTGCTACTATTTGGGAAAGTCTAAATTAGAAGTTGATTATTCATTTAACAAAAATTACTTTAGGATTCCTTTAACAAGCACATTCCCTTCTCAATAATTCTTAATGTTTGATTTGTTTCCCCCCCCCATATATATACCTTTAAGAGATAATTTTATTTATCCCACAGGTAGTTGTGGAACTTAAATGCAATCAGTATATAAAGCAATTCTGACATGAGTAGATCCCATGACTTGCTTGACTGATGTAAGCTCTCCCATATGGAACATATTTCTGGAAGAATTATGATAACACAATTGTAAGGGAAATGTCTGGGAGAGACTATGGAGCCTGTATTCTATAAACATTCTATTACTGGTTCTGGTATGATAACCAGGTGGCAAAGGAAAGGCACTCTGGTTTTGGAATCATTCAAAAAGGTTCATTAGCTTCAGCTACTTCATTGACTCTCTTTGATTCAATGTGAACGTCTTTGCTCATTGTATATGAAGTTCCTTCTAAGACCTTGTGACCTCAAAAAATAGGCCTCAGTCCTTGTACCTGATGCATACATAGTAGTCATTTGATAAATACTGAGGAAAAGGTGCTGGGACCTGACAACCTAGTGATTTTGAAAGGTTGTTATGAAGGTATTCTTGTGCAGGCTGGCTGTTGTAGCTAGTTTAACATTAATGCCCCCAAAATCAAAGACACACCTTTTGGACCCAGGCCAGCAATAGCTGAGATAAGACTCATCTAGTTGCTTTGCTGCCTTTGAATATGAACTTAAACTTAGTGGACTAATGCTCTGTTAGTAATTGTTCTTAATTTTAAACCTACTTCCCTAGAAACAAAGGTAGTATAGGAAGGGGTGTGCCCTGGAAGTACTGGGGCAGATGTTTTTATGTTTCTTCTTGTTACACATTAATATCCCTTTGTAGAAAGGCAATTGATGCTAAATGTTTTCGTGAAACTAGGTGCTAGTCGATGGCCCTCTAATTATTGGAAAACCCCTCCTATGGGAAGTAAAATTGATGACAGTAAAGAAACAACTCAACACCCCAGAGTGCTCCTCTGGAATTCTGAGGAGCTATTGAGAAAGTCTGATTTTGGGAAAGAAGAGCAGAGTATATGTGGGAAGTGCTTTGCAAACTTAAAACACTATGGAAATATTTATTCTCATTCTAATTAAAAAGGAATGTTACATATTTTCTTTTTTGTTTTTTTGCAGAAGCAATTGGGGTTAAGTGACTTGCCCAGGAAGTATTGTCTAAGGCCACATTTGAACTCAGATCCTCCTGACTTCAGGGCTGATGCTCTATTCACTGTGCCACCTAAGTGCGCCTGAGATGTTATATATTTTCAAAAAGAGGTGTTACACTGTTCCCAGTGCTTCATAGGACACACTTTTAATATTTTTTTTATTTGTTAAATATTGGCATATGCTTTTTAATGCACTTGCACCAATAGTTAATTTGGTCCTAAAATAAATATATTTGTTCATTATGAATCACTTTCAGATTAAAAAAAAAGAAACTTCACTTTTTCCAATACATTGACTTTATATTGAATTTTCTTTAAAAGAATTTGAAAGCATTAGATATATTTTTGCAGTTGAAAAGGACTTGTTATTCCTTCTCTTCCATCATTACAAGGCTGTTGTCCTGAAATAATTTTTTTTTAAAATAAAAATCTCATTATTTTAATCATTTGCATTCACTTGTCAATATTGATCTAAAGTATGTAGACCCTTGTTTTTGATCCTTCCTGCTTTTAACCTATCTTTTGAACTAGGTTCAGCTGCCTGAAGAAAAAGTTAATAAATTGGTGTATTCTCAATGATATTCATATCTACAATTCAATTACTGTTGGTATACCTGCTTCCATAGTACAGACAGAAATGTGTAAACAGAGCAGCTACATAGATGGCACAGCTGGAATAGAGATTTTCTGAAGACCTAACTGAATTCCTCTTTATGGGAAGCATTCCCCCAACCCTTTTAATTCTAGTGCCTTCTGCTAATTTTTTATGTATTCTATTGCAGTCTGCCTCCCCATTAGAAAATAATCTCCTTAAGGGTAAGGACTGTCTTGCTTCTTTTTGCATCTCCTGTGCCTGGTATTTAGGAGGCATTTAACATTTAATTGATGGTGTGTCTCAGAGAGACACATCTGAAGCTGGGTTGTTTTTTTTTTATTTCTTTGTTTTTGTATCTATGAATATATGAACCAAGAAATTCAGCTACCTTATAGATGTGGGTTGTGGTCCCTTTAAGAAACTAATTCTTTCAGATGGATTTATTCCTTTCTGATTCCCAACCCCTCCTAGCTGATGCATTATCAATTCAAGAAGCTGGGACCTATGATTCACAAAGCCTGTCAAAAGCACCCTTTTGAATTCCAATAAGAGATCCAGGCTCTCACAATCCCCACCCAGATCTGAGCCAACTTGGGACATCACCCACTGTCCCCTTTAGTTAACTATCTCATTATAAAAGAGCCAAGCTGGAGTCCTCTCTTTGCAGAGGTTCCTAACATGGCAGCCTTATGCCTGGCTGCCAAGGATCTCTTCCCATTGGAACACTGGTTCCAGTGCCCTCTTTTCTTAACACCTTTTACTAACTAGACTTTAACTTTACTTCTAAACCCCAAAATAAACCTCTTTTATCAATCTAGATTTTCAGGTCTGTAAATTCCTTTACAGGGGACTCCTGTGCCACTACTAGACCTCATTTAAATCTGTATCCTTGCGCCAAATACAAAGGGTTTGCAGGGGAGCCCTATTTGACTCCTTGTACCCCGAACTTGCCATTAGACCTCAATTAAACCCTAATTTCATTTAGGTACCCCAATTCTAGACCTCATCATTATATGACTGGATCTCTGTCTCGATTGCTTAACTCTCTCAGTACTCATGCCTGCTCAATTTTGTCCTACAGTGATCCTTGAACTTGATCTGGTTTGCTGACATTAAGCCCAATTGCACCAATTCCCTTTGCCCTACAATGCCTACACTTCTGACACTTCAGCGCAGCTTGTATTATTCTTGTTCACCCCAGTTCCAAATTCCCTTTTGCCCCCATATTTCTTTCTGCTGTTCTGTATTCCCTATATTTTCTCTCCCAGTTACTCCAGTGAAAAAGACCTACAGTTAGTTGGTGGCCCCTTTGAACTCCCCTCCTCAAGAAGTAATTTTCAAGTTTTCTGCAGCTACTGTTGCCCTTCAGGATGAATTAAGCAAGTTTTGAGAGATGTGGCACTTTCTGATGAGCAAACTTAAGCATGAGAATGTAACAAAGCATCTGGGTTTGTGGCCTGCCTTCTTTTCCTTCTTTAACAAAATATAAGGTTGTGGGGTGGGCTAGATTCCTTTTCCCCCTTCAATATAAAAGTTATTTGGTTCTTTTCCAAGGAAGAATCTCCCAGATTAGATTAGCTAAGTGTAGTGGTGGAGATCAAGGAGCAGTATACCTAATGGTGGTGGAGATCCAGGAGCAGTACACCTAAGGCTTGGACAGCTCAGTTACAAAAGCAGCTTCTGGGTGGCCTCAGGCATATTGGTGGGATTTTAGGTTCACCTAAAGTTCTTAAAAGTCAAGAAGAATTTAGGGAGCATATAGCATATGCCTGGCTTTGTGCTAAGTTTGGGGACTTAAAAATAAACCAGTCTCCACTGTCAAGGAGCTCAACACCTAAGGAGGGAGACAACAGCCAAACATCTATGTGCAAACTAAATGTATACCAGATAAAGTCAAAGACATTAAGATAACTCAGGAAAGATGACTTGTAGAAGGTGAGATTTAATCTTGAAATACTCCCCTCACACTTCCAATGTAGTATTTGACCATTCCATGCTACTGCTGACCACAGTGACCAAGGCAAATGCTGTAAGCACACAAATGCCCACGAATAGATAACCTTCTTCCTCACCACACCCATAATTGCATGATCAATCTATTCTCAGGGGATTGATCCTTCTCAGGGTCTGAAATACACGACGTGGGAATTTATAGGCACTAATGCTTAATAGGAATTCATTCTCATCTTCTGTCTCCATATTTTGTGTTCCATTATTGTTAAAAAAAAAAAAAAAAAAAAAAAAAAAAATTTCAGTTGTGCCATAATTATTAGACCATTAAAGACATCATTATTAGGGTCCTGTACCCATTTTTCTTGCTTTTCTAAACCACTTGAGACAGGTCATAATTGTCAACACACTGAAGATCTAAAGAACATATAACCTACTTTGTATCCTCTGGAAAGACAAATGGAAGACACTCTTCTAAACCCAATTCAGGCAATAGAAATATATTGTCAGGGCCTTTGGATTCTATAATGATAAAATAGATAAGGATAATCTAGTGTATATAGCACTTACAATTTGCCAAGCACTTTCCTTACAACCACCTTTGAAGTAATGAAAAGTATTATCCTCATTTTATATTAAAACATTTTTTAAAATTTTACTATTACTTCCCAATGACTCACCTTTCCTCTCAAAAAATAATTCTCCCTTGTAATAAAACAAATCAATCTTTAACCATGCCTGGAGGTATATGTTTCATTCTATATCTATCATCTACAGACCTCTCAACAGAGATGTGGGAAGGATGTGGGAAGCATGTTTATTGTTAGTCTTCTGAGGTCAGAAATCTTTAGTTTTAAAAACTGTTTTCTTTTACATTATGTTGTTAAGAGCACCAAGACTTTCTCCCCTTAATCCCCTCACTCCTCAACAGGGAAGTTTTCCCTAACATCTTATACCTGATTGGTTCCTATCTCCATTATCACAAACTTCCCAATCTATAACAGCATAAAAAATCCCATTTACATTGAGTTGAGGTCCCTCTCATTTGGTAGATATCTAAAGACCACAAAGTCACCATACCTGACCTTGACTACATGTGCCATTCTTCTATAAGAAAGCAAAGGAGGAAGTTAGGGAGGGAGGAAGTCAATAAAAGCTAAATTCCACTTGTTTTTTCTTGCTGTGTTTGAGCTAAATCTATCTTCTTTTGATAACTGTTATTCTGAATGTGAACCTGAATGTGAATGTGGTAGCCAACATAAGACCAGATGCCTAATATGGTAATCATTTAAATTATTCTCCTGGTTTTATTTAATTTTACTCTGCATCAATTCAGTCAATAAGCATTAAACAAACACTTTTTGCTAGGCACCGTGCTAAATGTTAGAGAAATAACAAAAGGTTAAACTTTGAAAAATTTATACCATATAAATGGCAATTTCAATTTTGCTAATATGAGAGTGAGGCAAATTAGAAGAATTAAGACCTATTATATTAGTTGAAAACTGAGCTAAATCTTGAACGATATCTGGGAAGGAAATACTGGCAGGGAAGACAGAGAAAGAGAATTCTAGGCATGGGGGGCAGTCAGTGAAAAGGCCCAGAGTGGAGAGGTGGAATAACCTATTTAAAGAACAGTATTAGGCTAATATAGCTAAATCATAGGGAGTATTTAAAAACTTGAGTATAAGTAGGAGCCAAATTATGAAGGCCTTTGAATGGCACAAGATTTTAACATCTGATTCTGGATACATAAGATTTTATTGAGAGGGAGATGTGTTATAACAGACCTGAACTTTAGGAAAACTATTCTGCAAGAGCATGATGTGATGACATAGTTAGACATCTTAATCTAATCTAATTCAGAAGATTCCAAGTACCACATAGACTAATTTTTGTACTCCTGACCTGTCTTCACAAGCACTGCTTCTACATAAAGTTAGAAAGATGTCAGTTCCACATGGAGTAAATAAAATTTATTGAATCAGCAGAGTAAAGATGATGCCACAAGAAATTCGTGGTTCTATTATGAAGGATTCCTAACATTATAAAGATAGGGATATTCTGAAGTTTGTGAGAATACTTCACACTTGTCTTAAAAACAAACAAACAAACAAACTGGAACCTTGACATAGATCTGGAACTGTCCTAGACTGTATGCCTGAATATTTAATGTCTTTATACTTGGACTTTCTTTGGATTCCAGAACGATACAACTGGAGGCATTTTCTATATGTAGGATACCTTCAGAGTGTTATTCAATACCCACAGTCTTGGGATATAGCCATAGATTAGTATCATGTTAATTTAGTAGATTACCTGAGTAACAAACCTTCAGATGTAACTCCAGTACCTTAGCTTGGAAAGCTAACACAGTTGTCCCTTTTCAGGGATGGGAGTGAAGATATCAGAAGCCTTGACCAACTGGAACTTTCTCAGTCCTAAGGCTAGCCAATTCATATTCTCCTGTTCTCTTAGTCTCTGTGATTCAGTCAGCCTTCCAAGGTGAAAACTCTGCCTTGTCCACAGTTTTATCCTCATCTAGCTTAACCCTACCCTTTTCTTCCCCATCCATTGAATCTTTTAGATCCTTTGCTCTATAGTTGACTTTTATTTTGATCTTAGGAGTCTTAGAAAAGCTCAGATAAGCCACCAATAGACTTTTTCCTGAAGCAATGGCAGCACTGATTTGATTAACTCAAGAGCAAGGTGCTAGTGATGATGATATTGGTGATGATGGTCTCAGCCCCAGATTCAGCCTTGTTTTTTAGCTGGTTCAGTTGGAAAATTTAATTCTTACAAGTAAACAGAGGTCCTTATCTTGAAACTGATAAGAGTTAGGGAAGGGGGAACCCCTTTTGGGTTGGAGCAAAGATAGTTGCCTGACAATGCAGAGTCCCCTGTAAAAGGAATGTACAAGCCTGAAAACCTAGATTGATAAAAAGGTTTATTATAGGGATTTGGAAGTAAAGTTAAAGGTAGAAAGACACCAGGGCCAGAAGTGGTGCCGGGCGGACAGGAACCCTTACATGGCCAGAAGGATACCATGTTTAGGGGGAAGAGCTCCTGCAAAGAGAGACCTCCAGTTGGCTCTTTTATACCTACAGGGGCTTGTGGATGGTGTCCCAAAATTAGCTCAGATCTGGTGGGGGCTGGGGGATCAGGATTTGTGAATCAAAAGATCCTAGCTTAAAGGGACTTCAACCCCGATCAAAACTACCATATGGTATATAATCTTTAAATATTCTCTGGGTCAAGAATTTTGTGGCCCGTTATCTTTTAGTGAAATCAAGGTAAGGCACTATAATGGTTGCATCCAGAACAATGCAGAGGTTCAACTGCCTTGTATGCCAATTCTACTTTTAATTCCTCCAATTCAGATAAGTTTCTACACAAGTCCTCATATAAAGAAGAAAAGGAAAATTTGGAACTCAAAACTTTACAAAAATGAATGTTGAAAACTATACATGTAATTGGAAAAATAAAAATATTAAAAAAAAGGCTTGATAGAAAAAGGGATTGGGCTTCCTAGCAACAAAGAATCTTTAGTCTTCCATATGGATAAGATATTATCTTAATAAATATTTATTAAATACCTACTAAGTGCTAAGCACTATGCTAAGCACTGAGGATACAAAAAGGGGCAAAAGAGAATCCTTGCCCTAAAGGAATTTACAATCTAAAGAGGAAGATGATATGCAAACAAATATATACAAAGTAAGCAATATACAACATAAACAGGAAATAACCAAGGGAAGGCTATAAGAGTGGGGGAAAGCTTCCTGTAGCACGTGAGATGCAAAGGAAGGAAGTCAGCAGTTCAGTCAGAGAAGGAAGAACATTCAAGGTATGAGGGATAGTCCCCAGTTAAGAGATGAAGTAGAATAGCCATATTAAAGTGTAGAAGGGAAGAAGACTGAAAACAGAATCTGAGAGATACCTATGGTTAGAGGTCTGATCTGAAGGAGGATGAAACAACAAAGATTGAGCAGTCAGATAGATAAAAGGAAAAGCAGAAAAGAAAGAATCCTGAAAACTTAGTATTATCAAGGAAGAAAGTGATCCACAACGTCAAAGGCTGCAGAGAGGCCAAAGAAATCCAGGATTGAAAAGGGGTCATTGAATGTAGCAATTAAAGAGATTAATAATTTTGGGGAGGGCAGTTTTGATAGAATAAGGTCAGAAGCCAGATTGTAAAGGGGTAAGGAGAGGAGAGAAAGAGTCGTCAACTATTGTAACCTTTCAGAGGATATCTATAAAGGGCAGAAGAGAAAAAGGTCTATAATTAGTTGGAATGGAAGGATCAAATGAGGTGTGTTTTGTTCCACAATAGGGAAGACATAGGCATTATTGTAGGCAGTGGGAAATGAGTCAATGGAGAAAGTTTGAAAGTAAGATAGTGGGATAACCAAGGGTACAATCTACTAGAGGACATGGGATGGAAGATGGAACAGGATTACTAGAACAAATAGAACAGTAGTCTTGGTAAGGAGTAAGGCCACTTCATCATGTGAAAAAGGAGAAATTGATGATAGGAGATAAAGAAAAGGAGAAGAGTATTTAATACCTTGATGAAAATGGCTTATATTCTTCTCAGTACTATGCCTGCTTCCAGAACAACTTATTTCTTCAAGGGGTCTTCTAGCTCTTGGACTTGTCACTCACTTCAAACCATATTTATTAACCACCCCTTTTATTGCCTTTTCAAATAAAAAAAAAAAGTTATTTACTATCCCTAATTTGGTAAGAAATTTGTACTAATTATATGTTCCAACACAATTTCTGCATCCTTATTTCATATCTGACTGATCTACTTTTTTTGCAACCACAAACTTTTGTTATAGCAATGCTATTCCTGTACCAGACACAACTTCTTTGCTTCAGATTCTATTCCCAGTTCTTGTCTGCTCTCTAACACTTAAACCAAAGTCCTGAAAATGGATGACTATCTGGCAGAATTGGAAGTCACTCAAGTTTATCTTCAGGATATCCTATGGGTCACCAAGGCAAGATTCCTAAGTCAGGATTTTGTGTACTAATAGGTATCTTCTTTTGAATTATTCCATTTAGGAATGGAAGGAAAAGAAAATATTTATGGTCATTATATGTATAGTAGAGTATATCTTTAGATAGGATATCTGGTAATGTTTCTATCTATGGATAGCAAGAAGACAACAGAGAACTGGTGCTGGGCTGATCTGATTGCTTGGGGGCAGGGGGAGCAAGCAGCCACTTAAAAGTGGTGAAATACTGGAAAGGTGCTTCCAGAGTCCAAAACTAATTAGGTTCTTGTTTAATAATATGGCTCTGACTTTATTTTCATGAGGTTAGGATTCTCTCAATTTCACTCCCAATCTGCATTTATAACAGTATTAGGAATAAGAGAATAGAAAGAAATTAAATTTAATTGGTTAAGTTTAGTATTTATTGTAAAATATATGGGAAGGAATAAAATTTACAAAGTTTTAAAAATTTTATGTGAATTATCAAAGTTATTCAACAATAATATCATGGAAATCATCTCCAACTAAAATATTAATTCAATAAATAATTACTAAGTATCTATGATATATAGGACACTGTACTAAGCATTAAAGGGAAGGGGCAGGAAGCTAAGAAATATGAAAACATCCTTGTTCTCAAGTTCACAACTTAGTTAAGTAGATCCACATAAATGAAAAAATGATTTAAAGTGTAATCAAACTAGCAATAAGGGTTTGTTTGTTTTACTAAATACGCAAGTTCACAAAATTAATTATAAAAGCCTAAATCTTTTTCACAGGTTTATAAGGGAATGAGTAGGAGTCTCAATGTTCCAAAGTTTGAGATTTTAAAAAAATCAAAAACAAAACCCCATAGAGACAATCAAAATTCAGTTAGCATTCCGGAGTCAAGAGCTATTATTTGTCTGTACAGAAGACTTCTGGTTCATTCCAGTAAAAGTAAGCTACAAGATGTCATGGTCAAATTTTAAAAGCTTTATCTTTTTTCCCTGTTGTCTCTGTTACATGTTTTAAGTCCCTCCCTGTTTATTTCTTCCCTTTCTACCTATCTCAAATACAACACCCAGTTCTTTCTGACCTATGATTCTTAATTTACTCCAATAAAACAATCAAAACCTTCGTTAAGTCACCCAGGTTCCTTCTGTTCAATTGTTCTACAGACTGACCTTTGTACAATTTTTAGTGCCTGTTCTCTCATATCTACAGATACATTCTAGCTGATATCTTATTTGTGCCTCTTGCACAGTTATGCATGGAGAGTACATGGAGAGCTGTAAACTCATTTTGTCACAGCTCTTGTTAAGATGCTGTCAAACAATTTTTTTATAAATTGCACAGGAAAATTATAGGAAACTCCAGTTGAAATTCATTAGCAAATTTGTCCATTTTTCTATGGACACATCAATTAAAATGTTCCTACAATAGTTACTTATGTTTTGTAATTGTTCTAGCCAGAAGCCTGCCAACTTGATTAACCTTTCTTAAAAAAAAAAAAAAATCAATGTCTAACAAATAAGTGAGGCATTAACTGTGAAAGATAATCATATACAAAAACCTATTTGGCTTCCTCAAATGAGTTGTTTAATATCCTTCTGTGGGTTGAGCATGAATTGCTTTTCCCATAAAACTACTGCAATATTCTGAGAAGTCACCTTAATTTATGGATAGGAAAACCTAGACCTTAAAAAAGGGGTGAGAGCAACTATCGTGAAATAAGGGTAAAAAGGGAGTATAGAGCCCAGACAAGCTATTAAGAAAAAAAAAACTAACAAAAAAAAACTAACATCCAGGAAAGCTGCCAGAAAATCTCAATGTCCTTGGGTCTTTTCTAAGAATTTTGTCTTTACTATGTGGACAAACCAAATTCTTTTCCACTTTTTTAAGATTTACTCATTTCAATTATATTTTGGCCTTAATGAATTCCCAAAGTACAGTTTGCTTCTTCTTGGGTCCTTGGGACTAAAATGCAAGGCCAGCAAGGGACAAATTCTTCTTCTGACCTTTCCCTTCTCTGATTGCTGCTGACCAATTTTGAATTGTAAATGAGTATATATTTGAAATCCTGGCACTGCCTGCCTTTCCAGCTCCCCACACAGGCCTTAAGGCCTGTGTGGGTTACAGAGAGTGACAGGTTCAACTGGTTGAACGGATATTGTAGTGCATGTACTCTTCATTTTCTCTTCTCACGGGATTACTTCCCCAGACAATGTCCTTAAATAATGCAGACAGGGTTTCAGCAATGATATCTTGTATTTGGATAGTACCAAGTCTAAAGTACTTTCATACCCATTATTTCATTTAACTAGAATATGCCAACATCTTCACTTTAATGCCAGTTGTCTATTTTTGAAAAGGAAATAGTATTTGTAGTTTTGTCCAGTTCCCAATAAAATGGAGTAAGACTAGATCATAATCCTTAGCCATAATTAAAAAAAAAAAAAAAAAGCATGACCTATACTTATCCTGAGCAAACATACTGGATATTCCTGATCGAGTCATATAGTCTTATTTAATTTCTACTTTAGCCTCTTAACTGTTCCATAAACATGTAATGTTCACTAAATTTTCACACACTAGGTAATTTTTAGATGATTAAAAACACTCAGTATGTAATTCCAATATTAGTTTAAAAACATATCAAAGTTTGAGAAGACTCAGACAAGGTCTGGGCCAGGGAAATTATAATGAAAAACCCAGGAAGAAAATTATAATAAAGTCTAGGAGTAGAAAAGATAAAGGAAAGAAGATACTATTATGTCAACATACAAGACAACAGTGTGACCAAGAACAAATTTTTCCTAAATTTCAGTTAAGTGTTGTAATGATGAGGCTAGACTTTCCTTCCTCTTCTCTTCTCCCCGTGAAGTTCTTTTTTCCTTTCTCATTTTTCTGAGTCATGTATTATAGGCTTGCCACTGGTACTCCATACTTAGGCCCACATGGTTCAAAGGTTGAACACATGTGCCTAAGTCACCAGATCTCGATCCCAAACAACACATTAGTACAATGTACTCTTGACCATTAATGTGACTTTATACCAGAGTATGGAAGTTTTAAAATAACTTTGCATAAGAAGATGAGGCAACTAACATCAGGGAGTAGAGTATGTAATATGAAATCTTCTCTTAATTTCTGATTCACATTCATGGTACTCTCATAGCTAAAACTCCTGCCTCTTTGACTGCTCAGATCTCATTTTCAGGCTGCTCATTCTTTCTGGTGTCTTAACTGCATATATTTTCTAAGATTCTGCCTTGAGCATGCCTTTTATTCTTCCTTTATACTCACCATTGATGACCATCTTTTTTTTTTTTTTATCAATTTTATAACATTTTTTGACAGTACATATGCATAGGTAATTTTTTACATTATCCCTTATACTCCCTCCTGTTCTGAATTTCCCCTCCTTCCCTCCACCCCCTCCCCTAGATGACAGAAATTCCCATACATATTAAATATGTTATAGTATATCCTAGGTACAATATATATGTGCAGAACTGAATTTTGTTGTTGCAAAGGAAGAATTGGATTTGGAAGGTAAAAATAACCTGGGAAGAAAACCAAAAAATGCTAACAGTTTACACTCATTTCCCAGCAGTGTTTCTTCTCTGGGTGTAACAGCTGATTCTGTCCATCATTGATCAATTAGAATTGGATTAGCTCTTCTTTATGTTAAAGATATCCACTTCCATCAGAATACATCCTCATACAGTATCATTGTTGAAGTGTATAATGATCTCCTAGTTCTGCTCATTTCACTCAGCATCAGTTGATATCTCTCCAAGCCTCTCTGTATTCATCCTGCTGGCCATTTCTTACAGAACAATAATATTCCTTAACATTACCCAACCATTCCCCAATTGATGGGCATCCATTCATTTTCCAGTTTCTAGCTACTACAAAAAGGGCTGCCACAAACATTTTGGCACATACAGGTCCCTTTCCTTTCTTTAGTATTTCCTTGGGATATAAGCCCAGTAGTAGCACTGCTGGATCAAAGGGTTTTGATAACTTTTTGGACATAGTTCCAGATTGCACTCCAGAATGGTTGGATTCTTTCACAATCCCATCAACAATGCATCAGTGTCCCAGTTTTCCTACATCCCCTCCAACATTCATCATTATTTGTTCCTGCATTGATAACCATTTTCACATGAGGTTTCAAATGACGTAATTTCTAGGCGAGACTCCCCATTGCAAAGATATAGAACTCTTGTTTACATACATAACCCCTAATACCAGAAGAATTATGCCATCATATATTCAGAGATGGAAGGAGACTTGAAACCATCTACTCCAATTTTCTTGACAGATGGCGAAAGCAATCAAGTTGACTTTGCCAATATGACAAATGGAACAGTGGTGGCAGAATTGCGTTTCCACCAGGTCCACCAATTTTAAATCCAGCAGGTTTTTGGTGTTTTTTAAACTGTTACCATGACTGTTCTCTATCCTTTTACTCACATCAATCACTTTCCAAGTTGTCATTTCTGTATCATCTCTGAATCCCATTGCAATACACTGTTTTGGACCCTTCTTTTCAGAAGGGTCTTGCCTCATTATCCTCAGACCAATTGGGCTCCAAACAGCTACTAATGTACTACCATGAACATATCATTACTTTCAATAGCTTCTCATTACCTATCAAATAAAGTTTAAATTAATTACCCTGGTATTGAAATTCCATAATCTCCAACTTTTATGTACACACATATGTACATAGTACATTTTTTTCTAGTGAAACTATTCATCCTACCCGATTCTCACCAGCTTTCATCTGCCAATCCATGATCATACCCAAAAAAGTTAGCCAAGATTTCCTTTGACTAATATAGCTTGCTTTATAATATACTTGTGGACATATGTCATATCTCTGCCACTGTCCTTTTCCCACTCCCACTACACAATATGCTTCTTATATGACTGTCATTTTTCATTTCTGTTTCTTCCATGCTTAGCCTAGTACCTTGCATATTGTCAGTACTTAATGTGGAACTGAATTTAAGTGGTCAGACTTCTGTTGGTCCTCATGATTAACAGCATATAATAAAGACATATCTATATAACCATAAAGTAGAACTAAGTGAAACTATCTTAATTGTCTAGACTCACCTCTATCTGAATAAGTTACATTTTCACACTTGGAAATGTTTTATTTTCCTCTCTTACTAAGACTAAAGTGAGTTGGATTTAGGGAGTGGTATCAGGAAATTTATGAGAGATATGAGGGATATATGGGTCTTGCTAAGGGCACTAATAAGCAGCTTTATTTCTGCAGTAAAATTCTACCTCTGAAAGCCCTTTAAAATGTATTTGCTTATTTCATCTTATCATTGTGAGATAAAACAGGGATATACAAGTTTTATAGGTGAACAAAGTAAAACACAGAAGTTAAAACGATTTTACAAATCTCTTCATTGGCCCAACTAAACATCAATTTGGTTTTTTTCCAAGGCATGTTTTCCTCTTATTCTTCCACCTGAAATGTAGATATAAACGACTTTTCTACAGTGTGAAACCTCACCTGTTACCAGTGACTTAAGCTACTTATGTTCCTATTTAGACCCCTAAAATCTGCCTGTTATTTAATAGATATCTCATCTTGAAGTATTGTTAAATGTCACATCTACCATATATCTTTACTTTCCCCATAAAAATATAACAAGCTTCTTGAAGGTAGCAATGATCTTTATTTTCTAAAGCACAGGTTCCTCCATGTAACCTTTCCCCACTTCCCCCTTACTAAATTCCAGTAGTTTCCTATTATCTTTAGGATCAAACCCTAAATTTACTGTTTAATAACCAAAGCCATTCTTAACTTAATCCCCTTTCCTCCGACCTTTCTTCCTACACTTTACTCCTGGACATGAAGTCTTCAATCCAGAGGCACTGGCTTCCAGGCAATTCCATGAATGACACTCTACAGAAAACCATACCCTACCCTTTTTAATTATGGTACCTTCCTCTGTTAATTATTTCTTACTTATCCTGCACATAACGTGCTTTTGCCTGGTAGTTTCCTCCACTAATTGAAAACTCTTTGAGGGCAGGAATTGCCTTTTACCTTTTTCCCCCAGCCCCCTCCCCACCCCCACCCCCCCAATCTCCAGTGCTTAAGGCAGTGCTGGGTCCAGAATAAGCACATAATACATTTTTATTGAGATTGTGTCTTACCTCCACAATACTTATATTATCTTGCAAACTGCAAGTGCTTAATATTTTGATTGTTAAATCAATCCACCTAGCTGAATACACTTCAGCTCGTCTGAAAATTAAGTTCAATATATGGGTATCCTTTTAAAAACAGTTCATTTTTTGTATATAGATTTGAAAGCATTTCATTAAAAGATGATATAACTTTAATATTCTTTGTCAAATTTCTAGGACCTAGAAACAATTTACTCACTTTTTAAGAGATAATTTAAACCTTTTTAAAAACATTCATTGTGAATGAGTCATTCTTTTAGAATTCAATTCGTTGTTATGGGTGATTTAAACGTCCTACAAGATGAACCCTGACCTCGGGAAAAGAAAAAAATCTCACTAAAATGGACTTATCCGTGCTTGTTTTTGACTGGTACATTCTAATACTAACTGTAAATCGGACAAATGGTCCCGGGGGAGTTTCCAGGACTGCTTGGTGGGCGCAGAAAACTGTGACCGGTACCTGTAGAAAAGGATGGACACGGTATTACATAATGTCAAAATAGATGTAACAAGTCTATGAAGGCAGACATTTAGACTGAAAGTAAAATCTGAGACTTTCATCAACTATCTTTGGACTCTTGGTTAAAGATTCTAGACCATTCTGAGACAGTTGTCCAAGGCTGTTTCTTCCCCCTAGGAATCCATTTATTGTATTTAAACGTAAAGAAATAAGAATCCGATTTCATGCCCAGCACATGACGTTAAATTCCCTAAGCGTTCTGCTGTAGTTCGGATAGGCTTAGTAGCTCAGGCTGGCATGTTTGTAGCACTTCCTCCCACCAGCTGCCCTTTTCCTCGGAACCATCCATCAGTATTTCCCGGGGCCTCTACGGGATCGGAGAACACCATAAGTGTGAGCCTAAACTATTCGCGCATTGATGCCGCTTGCATTTTAAATCCCTGCACCCAGACCTAACGGGGAGAGAAACGTAAAAGCCTCATTTACAATAAAGGGGCAGCGATATACTATGCTCTAGGACAACCTACAAGAAGATACTTTTCTTCCAAGCTCACTTGGTTTTTCCTATCAATGACTTCTCAAATGTCCTCAAAACGCCCGGCCATGACCACTCCCTAACGAAGCCTCTGCTTTCCAGATCAGTACATTTGGGCCTTTTTGAATGCAGAAGCGCTCTTTCTCGTCCTTCGAGCGCGAGGAGTACTTCCTTGGCTTCATCTACTACCTCCCACCCCTTCCTCTTCTTCCTCCTCTCCACCTAAACTTAGGACCCACCCCTGTGATCCTCTCTAAGTCGTCAATCCTCCCAGATCCCGAACTCCGGATTGGAAAACTTCCCCGTCACTCAACCCTCACTCAGAGGGTTGGACTCCTTACTTTCTTTTCCGAGCCTTAAAAGGTCACAAGGCTGCTTTCCCCAAGCCGACCAGGTAAAGCGGCGCCGGTGGGTAAGGGGGGAGGGGAGAAGAAGAGAGAATCTGGAGGGGGTGAAATGGAGGGGAGAGATGTCTACCCCGGCCTACCCCGCCCCCGCCCCCTCCCAGTCAGGCCAGCCCCGCCCCGTAGACAGCATAGGGGGAGGGGCGAGGCAACTCTCCTGCCCTTCCCCCACCCCTCCCCCCGACCGTTCCGGCGGGGGCCCCCCCACCCTACCCCCAGCCCCACCCCAGATCGATCACAATGCAGGAGCTGAGGGGCAGTTCACACAATCCGGTCGCTAGACCCAGCCCTGGGGGCAGTAACTGCGGCAAAGGGCGGGGGGCGAGGAGGGTAGGGGGGTGGGTGGGGAGGGGGGGGGAAAGGGAGAGGGAAGTGGGAGGGGGGGAAAGGGAGAGTTTGAAAGGCCCCGGATGTTGCTGAACCGCTGCCTCAGCCAGAGGGAGTGTCTAGCGCAGGCGCTGAGGGACCTAGCGAAAGGCTAAGGTGGGGCGGCAGTTCTTCCCTCTAGTGGGGTGGAAGGAGGAGTTTCAGAGGCGGTGGGGGCGGAGGAGGAAAGGGTAGGGAGGTTGGGTTGCGGTGGGAGAAGTGGAGAAGGGAGGGTATTGCGCCCCGCGCAGGCGCTCTCGGGACTGGGATTGGGGAGGAAGGAAGGCGGAAAGGGGTGGGGGCTGGGTAAAAGTTGGGTCGCGCGCGTTCCCCAGCTCCGCTCGTTCGCTCTTTTTCCTCGCGCGCGCGCGCCGGGGAGCGGCGGTTGCGCTTGGGCCCTGGAGCGGTGGGCACCAATCAGCGGTTGCCATAGCAGCGTTTGACGTCATCGTGCGTGTGGAGCCCCTGCTGCCGGAGCTGGTGATTGGAGGAAACCCCGTGTCTGCGGAGCGGCTGGAGCCTGTGAGCTGAGAGATATAGGGACAGAGTCTCAGCCCCGCCGCTGCCACTGCCGCCGCCCAGAGACCGCTGAACCCCCCGTCCGTCCGTCCGCCGCCGCCACTCACTCCGGGCACAGGTAAGCGATGGTGCCGCCGTACCCCGGCCCTTTCCCTTTCTTAGCCCCACCTTGGAAGGGGTAGAAGCGAGTTGGGGGAAGAAATCTCCCTCTCTTACGGCCGCCCCCTCCCTCGTCCCCAGGCTGGCCGCCTGGCCGGGCGGTAGCGGCGCTAGGCTGAGGCGGAGTCTCCTCAGGCGGAGATGGGGCGGCGGCTTCCCTTCCGCTGGAGTCGGGCCGCGCTTGCTAATGCCTCCGGCTATTGATTTCGGGAGCAACAGTTTTTCAACGACTCGGCCCCAGATCTCCCCCCTATTCGCTCCCCTCCCCCCTTCACCCACCGAAAAAAAAAAACCGCGCCCACCGCGGAGATCCCCGGGGATAGGCATCCGTCCTCGAGGCGCTGGCAGAGGAGCGGGCTGCGGGGGTGGCCCCGTGTCCTACCCTCCTACACTCCGGAAAAAAAGGGGGGGAAATGAAAGAATCTCCCTTGTTCCTGCCCCATCTCTGCCTCCCCCTCTCTTCGCCTGCCTCCCGAGATAATTATTCCGCCGCTGCGGGCATTGCAGTAGCCGCGGCGGCGGCGCAGGTGAGGCCGCCCCCTCCCCTCTTCTCCACCCTCCTCCCTCTCCCCCGAACCACTCCCTCCCCCCCTCCCGCCCTCGCTCTCGGAGGCGCAGGCTCGCTCTGCTCGCGGGCGGGCGCTGCGGCGGCGGGAGGGGGACCCAGCCTGCCCTCCCCCCCACTCCCGGAGGGGCCAGTGGCCCCGCTGGACTGCAGGGAGGAGACCACTGGGGCAGATCCGCACCCCCTCCGGGCCTGCTCTGAGCTGTCCGGCAGGTAGTTTCGGGGCGAGGTCACCCTCCTTGGCCGAGGCCTAGAATGCGGCTTGCCCCCAGTTGGGTGTGTGTGTGTGGGGGTGCTACCGCCCACTGAGAGTGAGGGTTCTGGGGTGGGGCATGCTCGTCTTGTAGTGGAGCTGAATCGCCTAGGTTAAAGCCGTGGGAGGAGAAAAGCCGAGCAATTTCCCGGGGAGGAGGGGTGGAATAGAAAGGGTGTTTTTTTTTGTTTTTTGGTTTTGTTTTTTTGGCCTTATTAAGGCGCTGGTGAATGAACGGGGAAGATGGGGTGGGGGTGGGGAGGTCAGGTAGAGCTGGGACTGGGCGTGAGGCTCGGCCCCCGCATGGGGGCGGCAGAAGGGGCGCTAAAGTCCCCCCCTTAGACCTCTGCCCTGATTTTCCGGGGCCGGACTAAATCGCTTTCGGGGGTTCCTGGGGAAGCTCTGGCACTTTGCCTGCCTGGGCGTGGTTCCTCTGCCTTCTCCCCCCACCTGCTGCAGCTGTTGTATCCTTAGAGCCTCGGTAAATGGGACCGTGCGAGGACGGGCGGCCTCGGCGGATATCGCTCCCCGTGGGGTGTGTCCATTACCGGGCTCGTAGTGGTTCCGCTTCGCCGGGGCGGACGCTGCTGCTGCGCCGTCCCGCGGGCCTGAGTGGCGCCCCCTCCCCCTCGGGCGGGGGCGCGGGCAGCTCCTCCCTCTCGCTCTGGTTGGAGGGGGAATTAACGCTCCTAGTCGTGGGTTGGGCTCGGTGACACAGATCCGCCATGACAAAGAGAGGTGGAGAAGAGACTAGTGCTGCTAGCTTGGGAGGAGTCAGGAGGAGCCTCCGGCCTGAGGAGGATGGGAGAGGGCTCAACTTCGGGCCCCTCTGACGGCTCTGGGCTTGTTTTTAACCCTTGTTCTGTCCTGAGTTGAGGGGTGAGGCAGTGCCTCAAGCACCATTTTATTTCGAGAAGAACCTCCACTTCCGTTGGATCTAAGAAATGGAGCATAGTCCCCAAACCAACCCCCCCCCTCTATTCTGTAGCTAGTTTTGAACGTGCATGTTTTGATGGTTAATATAACACCTTAAAAAGTGGTTAAATTAGGCTTCTAGAAAATGTTATGTTTGAAAATGAAGAGAAGCTGAAACTACATCTAGTTAAATGTAGGCACTTTAAATATACCTAACAGGTTTTGGTAGGTGTGCGTCCACTCGAAGACTGAAAAACCCATTTGTATGGGTGTAAACAATTGATATTTGGGGAGTTACATGATTGTAAATAGGAGAGGGATAACTTGATTCTAATTCCATGGTGACAGAATTTATTTTCACTTATAAATATAATGTCCTTAATTCAAACTAATTCAAGATGATTTTTACTGCTTATTTTTTTCTTTTATCAATTTGGAATATTTAGTACTTTTAAAATTATCAAAAGGTAAACCTAGGAATCAAGGGAGATGTAGGATTAGAAAAGGGAAGAAAAAAATAAATTTAAAAACTATAAAGTGTTTTTCATACACTGGCTGTGTACACATTGCTGTCACTAATGGTTGTTACATATTGAAGGTGATCCAAAAAAGTAAATTGGTCATTCTGTAAGAAATTTTAGTAAAGCACAAACCAGATAAGCAAAACTGGTCCAAAATATTTTTTAATGAAACAAGACTCATAAATGTAAACAAAAACAACTTGTATAATTTAGCTGTGAATGTTGTAAAAGTGGCATGTATTTTTGGAAAGATTCAATGAAATTTTTTTAATCAAAAAGTGTGACCAGTATATAATCTGAGATATCCCATTAACAATTAGAAAACTGCTAAATTTTGTTTCTTTGATAAGGTGGTTGGAAACTGCAATTTTGAACATCTGACTTTGGAAAGATAGTTCAGTTTCTAAGCTAAGATAGTGTTACAACATTTTTATTGATGAACTTCTGAGGCTTTTTAGAATATCTGGAATTTGAATATGTCTGGATAAATTGGTCTGTTAACCATGTTGATTCTGGTCATCCTGTGTTAGAATTTGTCTTTAAATAATGCCTTTTTTTTTTTTTTTTTTTTTTTTTTCCTTCAGAACATTCAGTCATGGATAAAAATGAGCTGGTGCAGAAGGCCAAATTGGCTGAGCAGGCTGAGAGATATGATGACATGGCAGCCTGCATGAAGTCTGTAACTGAGCAAGGAGCTGAATTATCCAATGAGGAGAGGAATCTTCTGTCTGTTGCTTACAAAAATGTCGTAGGGGCCCGAAGGTCATCTTGGAGGGTTGTTTCAAGTATTGAGCAAAAGACGGAAGGTGCTGAGAAAAAACAGCAGATGGCCCGAGAATACAGAGAGAAAATTGAGACCGAACTAAGAGATATCTGCAACGATGTACTGGTGAGAATCAATAAATACTCAATATAGCTTCTCTGTTGTAGAGTACATCAGCTATAAGCCTGATTCTCCACCTTCTGAGTTTTCTATAAAATTGAACAAGATCTATTTTTATGAAATGTGTCCCTCCGTATCAGTAATGGAGGAGAGAAATAGAAGAGAAAGGGAGCAAGGATATCTTTACTTAAAAAGAAAATCTAAAGTTTTGTAGCTTGTCTCAGAACTTATCCTACCTGTGTCATTTTGTATCTGGGACAGAAGATAAAAGTCATATTTAGTTATAGATAAAGTAATGGGACTTTAGGAGCTCTGTATACCTGTTTTTCCTTAAGTGTTTGTGTGGGTGTGTTTGAGAGGGAGAAAGGGGTGTGTGTGTGAGAGAGAGAGAGATATTAGAATTCTTGTATATTGTGCTTTTTTATATAAGAGGCTTATAATAGGAGTCTCATTATGGATGGTAGTACCCCTCCCTGGATTAGGTGATGTAATGTTCATAAAATGAGTCAGCCTAGCAGAAAACCGTCTGGCATCCACAATGTTTCTGTTGCCTGTTCATTGGTAACTATGATAAAGATTCTGAGTATTTCAAACTCGAATTTACTGTGTAGGTTGAGATAAAAACCAAAATACTCATTTTCAACCAGTTCTAAGAATGGATGGTTTATCAAAGTGCCTTCCTAGTGTACAGAATATGGAGTTTATTAGAATAATCCTTTTTGTGCCAGTTTTATAGCACCTTGAAGTTAGGAATTCAAGTTCACAGAATGATACACATTGCCAGTTTTTTAGATTCATTAGAATAGAACTATTGTTAATAATGCTTTATTAAAATTTTTTGTCATTAGTACATTTTCACGGAAATTATTTATATACAGAGACACTTGGTGTTTTTTTTTTTTTTTTTTTTTTTTTGGTATATTCAAACTTTTGGATATTTAAAGGAAGATTATTTTTATGCTAATCATGGATTGGAATACAAAGGTATACTTGGAGTTTTAATTTAAAAAAAAATTATATGAAGAGTTGTGTCCTAAAATAAGGAATTCAGTGATGTCTCTGCATTATTGAGGTGTAAATTTAAAGCTTAAAAAAATGAATCTCATTCTGATTGTGGTTTCAGCAAGTATTAGTGCAAATCTGAAGCTTAAGAATTAGCTTTTTCTTGGGTTTTCTGATTTGAATGTTTTCAATTTTGATTGTTGAAGTTGCTAGGTAAGTTTTGTTTTGTTTTGTTTTTTTAAATTGCAAATTTCCATTAAGAAAATGAGCATTACATTAAAATGTGGATAAAAGGAAATCATAACAACACATAACACTATTGTGCTGAAAAGATAATCTATCTTTCCAGGTAGGTATTTGTAGGTTCTCAGGATGACAACAGTACAAAAAGGTGCTGTTGAATCCTAATTTGGGTTTTCTTTATTGTCCTGCTATCCAAAGTGTTAATGTCTTTAATTTATCAAACAATATGAGTCTTTAATTGAATTTCAGTGTTTAAAACATAACTTCAATTCTTGTCTGTGCTATATATATTTATTTGCCTTTGGTTTTGAGATTGTTATATCAGGGTAATAGAAACTTAGACCAAAAAAGTCATCACTGCTATATTGTAGCAAATAAAAAGTATAGGATATGAACATATATTATTGGTCTTTTCCCCTATATAATCATGTTATATTTAAGAAAGGGGCTTGATTTACCAGCTTTAGGTGCCAGTGGATACTATAAAGTTGGGACCTTTTCTCAATCATAGAATCAATACTGTCTTATATGTGAAAGACTGCAGCTAACTATCTATTATAAATTGGTCTTTTTGTTTGCTTGATATCACTTGTGTTTGATTTGAGATCAATACCTCTTGAAATTCTTTTGACTTTCAAAACTGAGTGAAAAGATTTCATGAGCATATTGAGGAATGTTGTAGCTGTGGGAGTCACAATGCAAATTAATTTGATATCTCTGCTCTCCAAGAATTTTGGGTAATAAGAAAACGATATAACATGAGCAGAAGAATCCTAGTATTCTTCCTTTTATCAATTGGCAGATAGAGAAGAATTTGTGTCAACAGTTGGCTCTCTGATTTTTACTTCAAGATGTTTAGAATAAAAGCTCTGGGGTCTTTATTGCCTGTCTTTGAATGTCTTGGAAATAAATCTAATGGGTACTTGAGGACTCTTATTTCTTTAAACACCTTAGCCACCTTGCAAAAAATCTTGAGATTAACTCTAGACAGCAATGGAGACTTATGAAGATTACATTTTTAAGTGTTTTTCTTCCAAATATTAGTATCTTTGTCAACCCTTCTAGATTATGAATTTTCCTTAAGACATTCATCTTTTTACACACACACACTGCCCCCCCCCCCCCTTTCCAAGGGCTTAGTCATCTTGAGTACATATTAGACTAACTCAGTAAATATTTAATTATATGTTTGGGATTTTTTTTTTTTTTTTTTTTAAAGCTTGTAAACCTAACCTAAAAAAAAAACAAAACCTTCCCCCGCCCCCATTTACCGATTCTCTGTCTATGAACAACTCTGTAGGTTTGATTTTTTAAATAAATCAAGTATGGCACTTATTTTTGATCCTTTGATTCCCCTTAGTTAAAAAAGAATTCTTTTCCACAAATTTTCTTACATTTGCCTGGATTTCTACTAATAGCTATCTTACTGTTTTTCCTATATTTTATTGTAAAACTTAAGCTGTTTTGGGTCCAGGATTGACATTTTATCTTTATCTCTAGTGCTTATAATCTGGTCGGGGGTTCTTTTACAAATGTTAATTATATTGAAACAATTGACACTCAACTTGGCATTCAAAGCCTCTATCATAAATCTCTTTCTACATAACTTTCCAACTTCCTTTAATTGCTTTCAAAAGAAAGGCCCAGAAGAAGCACCCTCAAGCACACATACGCATACTCTTGTATAGAAATATGAAAAGTAGAAAAATGTTAAGTTTCACCCGGAAATGTATAATTTGCATTGCAACATTGCTTGTAAATTTAATCTAAATTTTCTTAAAAGTTTGCACTGCCTTCATTTAATTCTTAAATTCCATTGTTACTCTAATCATTTATAGGCAACAGTTTATAGTGTAAAAAGTCTCCCAAGCCCAAAAATATCTTCTATCATCAGGTATAAGCAATTTCTGCAGAAGTGACTTGGTGTTCTGCTGGCAAGTCTGAGTGGAGGAGGGGGGTTAATGAGGAAATCAGAAACAAAAAAGATGAGCTCATTATGTGCTACAGATTAGTGGTTATTATCATTGACTTTATCACATTTTACCTACAATTTGTTGCATTTAATAGTGAAAGTTGACACATTAGATCTTCATTATAGTATATTTTATGCCAAATATTGAATTATTTGAATTATATGATTGCCTGTTTCCAGTAGTACAATAATTGAAGGTTAATCATGTATAGTGATTATGAAGCATGAGAGAACAACAATCCTGTTCTAGGAATTGACAGTCTCTGAAGGCCTAGAATATCTGATACCACTGGAGATATAGTTTTTTCAGAAGTCACTTGGTTCTGGGAAATAATGAGTGGTCAGTTAGGGAATGTGATAGAGGAATCAGAAACAAAAAAGATGGACAACTCCGTATGTAGTTGTATCTATTGTCAACTGTCTTACCAAAAATTTTGACTTCCCTCCTCTTTTAAATAGTGGTGGTCAAATCTATACTAGAGTATTCTGTCCATTTATTTAGGCTCTACTAGATAAAAATATTAAGAACTTAAAGATCACTTAGTGATGGCTGATAAGTGTAAAAAAAATGACAGGAATTATGAACTTTGAAACACAAAAGTTATTAGACAAAGTAAACTATTTGTCTAAATATCTAATAAAGGAAGTATAATAATATATTAATAAATAATAAAGGAGTAATCCATATCCTTCTAGTGAAGATATTTAGTTTAAAAAAAAAAAAAAAAAAACACAAATTCCCAACAATGAATAGTGTGGTTTTTTTGTCTTTTGTTTTTTTGAATGATTTTTGCACATAAGAAACACTGAGTAAAGTTTGTTGAATTAATGCCTACATATATGAAGGCAGTTTGTTTGTTTTTGTAATAGAAGATACAGATTCTAGAGTCACTAGACCTTGTTTCATTTCCTAACTTAATACAACTTCCCTGGAACTGAGATTTCCTCATCTGTAAAACTAGGTGTAGTTGGACTAGGTGGACCCTTGGAACTCTTTCAGCTCTAAATTGTGTATTATGATCCGTGTGTGTGTGTTCACGAGTCTTGAAGTTAAGTTCACTGTTGTTTTAATTTAGGAAAAAGGTTCTTGAAGCCAAATACCTCATGTACTCTTGTCACATAACCTATTCCTTTCTGAGACGCTTGGTAGAAATCTAGACTTTGCTAGCAGGATTAGAGAAACCTTTTTTAGGCCACCTCTATGATTATTCTCAATTTATCCTGTATGTATATTATTTCTCTGCAGTTTTTTGCATGTTTTCTCTTAAATTGTGAGTTCTTGAGACCAATGGCTGTGATTTTCTTTATGTCCTCAATGAGCTTGGCATATAGTAATGGCTGAATGGGAATTCTCTTGATGACTTGATTTACCTGACCTCAGTAATATGCTTTGACTGTGGGTGCTACTGTCCTCCTATTCAAAGGAAGGATTTCTATGTCTTAAGAGTGAATAGATTAATCTTTACCAACCATTGTTGGTTTCTTTTCTATGGTACATGATCATTAAATAGTTTTGCTTTTGTAGGTAAGTAGGAATGAGTGTGATATAATTGGTGTGAGAAGTTTTCCCTAATCACTAAGAAGTTAAAATGGCTTAAACCTGCATCAGAGGCAAAATTTGATCACGTCTTCCTGACTGCTAAGACTAGTCCTTTATGAGTTTGCTCTCATGTAAAGTGAAAGGAGAAGACTAAAGGGCTTTTAAAAATCTCTTCCGGGTCTAAATATGATATTTAGAACTGATTTAAACAAACATTTCACACCCATAGTCACTAAAATGATTGCCCTTTAAACACAGCAAAATGGCTTGCTATTTCCTTCAACTCATTTTTTAGATAAGAACCTGAGGCAAACTGGGTAAAGTGATATCAGTTCTGAGCATTTTCTTTGGCTGTCCCCCTCTATACTGTGTACTGACTTCTGGCTTCCTATCCCAACTGAAATCCCTGGAAACTATTCTAATGCCATCCTTCTGTTAATTACTTCTATTCATATATAAAAATAGCTTCCTTTCTACATATATTTGTATTTTGTCTCCCCTACATAATCTAAAGTCTGAAGGCAGGAACAGTCTTTTTTGCATTCCCAGAGCTTATTACTTTGCCTTGCACAAAGTAGGTTTTTTATATACTTTTAAAGGCTTTTGCTGTCCTTTGACTTTGTTTTATATTCACTATTTGTATTTCAACAGTTTCTCTGTCCACTTAGTTCAGAGAAGTTAATTGAAGGAATTTGTGACCTATTTATCTCTCTCCCCCAGTCTAAAATTGGTATTTGAATCTTAGTCCTACTACATTTCCTACCTGACACTTTGGGCAAGTCATTTTACAACTAGCTTTCTAGATCCCCTTTCTGTTAGTGAAGGGATTAACCAAATGACCTTAGAATTTCCTTATAGCTCTCAGGTGTGTGTATGGTCCTATGTCCTAATTTGAAGGATTTGGTCTATTTGTAGGTGACCACTTTTATAATAATAAAGGCGTTTTATTCCACCTTTTTGCATTGGCATTGAGTAGGCATTCAAATATTGGTCTCTAGGTTTTGAGAGAGTGCATTTTTCTTCATATTGATATTCAAAATCTGTCTTAATCCTTTCTTTGACTTAACCTCTTGGTTTAAATATAGCAGGCTAGTTTGGCTCACTTTTAATTTATAAAGATTAAGTAAGTTTATATAAGGTAGAATAACAACATAATAGTCCAAAGCAAGATAATTTAACATTCCCAATTATTGTGACTTCCTTTTGGTAGAATTAATCTGTTTGCCCATTCCTCTAGACTAATTAAACAAATTATAGAATGTATGTAGAATGTACATACATATATAAATACATAACAAATCTAGTTCAATTTCTTCAAACTTATTGTGGCCTTGACAAAAAGATTTCATCTATATCAAGGTTTTTTAACCTAATATCACTGCACTTAAAAAAAAAACAACTTTATAAGTGATTTTCTTTGAAGTTTTATGCATTTTTTTACATTTGAACTCAGATCTTTCTGACTAGGCCTTATCACTATTAACTGCACCACCTAGCTGCCACTTAAGAAAATACAACTCATTTTCCTGATACAATGATTGGGGAATTGTACTCTAATTTATTATTAAGGATACTCTTTCCTCCTTGCTATATGGTTTCTTACTTAAATCCCAGATTTGTGTTTGTGTGCTTGTACTGAAATTTTGTTTGTTTTTTAGGCTATTTGCTTTTTTGGGAATTGATCTGTAGGTGTATATATGCATTAGAAATTTTAGAGAAGAGAAAAAATGCCTTGCCAGTAAACAAAACAAAACAAAAAAAATCCTTAAATTAATAACCCTAATCTAAGCCCTTCCAGAATACATCTTTCTTAAAGTAGATTTTTTTTTTTTGTGGTAAGACTTGTCCAGTATTAAGTGTGACAATTGTCTTGATTCTTTTAGAATGAGACTTTTAACCCTTTGAAAGTATTGCAATGACCATATATAGTAGTCATTCATCCAATAATGCAATCTTGAGGACACAGGCTTTTGTAATTTCATTTAATCAAAATGTTTTAAATTTTTTTTCTATTCACTATAAGGCAACTCTTCTAGATGCTGAGCTGAGTTAAAGATACCGCATTATTAAATAAACAATGAAGCTCTAGTTTTCTCAATTAAAAGTTGCTACCTCATTTGTCTAGTCTAGGATGGCCCACTTTTCCCTTTGGTTTGTCCCTTTTCTCCACTTGGCTGCCGTTTCTGCTCACAGTACTGCCATTCTTGCCTCAGAGTTAACTTGGGCTCTTTTGTACCCAGCTACCCCATATTCAGTCAGCAGTCTTTTTAAGTATAGGGTAAATTTAATTTAGAAAACTCAGGATATATATATATATTTATTGTATATGTACACATATATACAATAAAAAGATTTATAAAGGCATTAATTTGTAGAGCAAAGTGCTTCATTTAGCTCATTTTTGGAAATTGGAACAGGCCCATAATAAGCCTTTTGACTAGGCCAGAGAGTCTTAAAACTTCTCCCACTCAAAACCCCTGTTTGCCCAAGAAATTTTTACATGACCCTAGGTATATAGATAGAATATGCAATAGGTATGCAAATAAAAATTTTACTGATAACATCATAATTTTGTGATGTACACTTTTAGTTAAACACAACCCCATTTGGAATTGAGTTCTACAGTTTTAAGAATCTTTGGACTAATGGATCTTGAGCTTTCCAGCCCTAGTTTGCAAAGAATCTTAGTTTGTCATACTATTAATTAAACTATAGTTTTTCCTTAGAGGATTTCTTAAATAATAGGAGTCTTAAACTATCCATTATTGATAGAACTAAAGGTCATGGAAATTGGTAATGTGAAAAGATTAGTCACCCCCAAGTCAAAGGGTACTGAAATTGTTGAATTTATTATGGATTCATGAAGTTTAATGCATTGTTTGGATATAAATTCCAAGTACTTAACTGCTCTTCCTTTCTGGCAGCTGTCTTAAGGCTTTTTATTGTATTTTAATTATTTTGGCACGCACCTTACACAATATAAACTTGGGACTGGAATCTTAGGAGACTTGGTTGTTCCTAGCCTCAACTGTGGTACTGACTTGTCTGTGGTCTCTAAGACTTCGGTTTACTTCTCTGTAAATGAGAGCATTCTATACAACATGATCTATAATCTTTCTCAGTACTGAAAATGTGTGTGGTGGTTTTTTTTTTTTTTTTTTGTTTTGTTTTTGTTTTTTTGTTTTGTTTTGGAAGGATAGCAACAGTATATCTGCAGTTTTATTCATCAAACAATTTAAAATGCCTTCTTGTCATTTGTGCTAGATGCTGAAAATAAAATAAGACTTTGATTTTAAGCTGTACCCTTGTTGAATGTAAGCACTTCTTAACTGGCTGTGTCTCTGGAACATATTTTGGGCAGGGTCTATGAACTTTGATGGGAAAAGTTACATCTTTATTTAAATGTGATTGGTTTCCTTTGTAATTAATACTTTGTATTTTGTTTTATTAGATTTAACAATACTAATAAAAAGGGAGTCCATGATACCAAAAAAAAAAGAATCTCTTAAGATGAGTATAAATACCCATAGGAACTAAAATAATTTGAATGAGAAACCAGAGAAGGCTGTCTGTTGCAGTTGTACTTAAATTGAGAGATTTGGAGGGAGTTGTGGAGGGTTTTTGTCTTACTTTTTGCCAAAAATCAGATTTTTAGCTGTAAGGCATCATGAATGCAAGCTATAAGCTGATTATTAATTGTACCTTAAAGACAGGTAGTTGAAGCCCAAATTTATAAAACCAGTTCCCCAAAAGTACAGAAACTTTGAATGCTAACACCTGAGTTTTTAGCTGTTTAAAAATTGAACCTCATACAAAGAAATTGCATTTAAAGTATCTACCTATAGTATAAAATGTTTAGGAATCTATCTGCCAAGAGAAAATCAGAAACTATATGAACAAAACTACAAAACACTTTCCACACAAATTAAGTCTGGTCTAACCAATTGGAAGAATATTAAATGCTCTTGGATAGGGCAAGCAATACTACCTAAACTAATCTATTTAGCGCCATGCCAATCAGACTCCCAAAAAACTATTATAATATGACCTAGAAAAAATAACAGCAAAGTTCATATGGAAAAACAAAAGGTCAAGAATTTCAAGGGAATTAATGAAAAAAATCAAATGAAGGGGGTAGCCTAGCTGTACCAGCTCTAAAATTGTATTATAAAGCGGCGGTTACCAAAACCATTTGGTATTGGCTAAGAAATAGACTAGTTGATCAGTGGAATAGGTTAGGTCCAAAGGACAAAATAATCAATAATTTTAATAATCTAGTGTTTGACAAACCCAAAGACCTCAGCTTTTGGGAGAAGAACTCATGTTTGACAAAAATTGCTGGGAAAATTGGAAATTAATATGGCAGAAACTAGGCATTGTGACCCACACTTAAAATGGTACACCAAGGTCAGGTCAAAATGGGTTCATGACCTAGGCATAAAGAATGAGATTATAAATAAATTAGAGGAATATAGGATAGTTTACCTCTCAGACCTGATGAAGAGGAATGAATTCATGTCCAAAGAAGAACTAGAGATCATTATTGATCACAAAGTAAAAAACTTTGACTATATCAAATTGAAAAGTTTTTGTGCAAACAGATAATGCAGGTAAGATTAAAAGGGAAACAATACACTGGGAAAACATTTTTACAGTCAAAGGTTCCGATAAAGGCCTCATTTCCAAAATATATAGAGAATTGACTCTTAATTTATAAGAAATCAAGCCATTCTTCAATTGATATATGGTCAAAGGATATGAACAGACAATTCTCAGATGAAGAAATTGAAACTATTTCTAGCCATATGAAAAGATGCTCCAAGTCATTATTAATCAGAGAAATGCAAATTAAGACAACTCTGAGATACTACTACCCACCTGTTAGATTGGTTAGAAGGACAGGGAAAGATAATGCAGAATGTTGGAGGGGATGTGGGAAAACGGGGACACTGATACATTGTTGGTGGAATTGTGAATACATCCAGCCATTCTGGAGAGCCATGTGGAACTGTGCTCAAAAAGTTATCAAACTGTGCATACCCTTTGACCCAGCAGTGTTACTACTGGGCTTATATCCCAAAGAGATCTTAAAGAAGGGAAAAAGTGACCTGTATGTGCAAGAATGTTTGTGGCACTCCTCTTTGTAGTGGCCGGTCAAAAACTGGAAACTGAGTAGATGCCCATCAATTGGAGAATGTCTGAATAAACTGTGGTATATGAATATTATGGAATATTATTGTTCTGTAAGAAATGACCAACAGGATGATTTCAGGAAAGCCCTGGAAGAGACTTGCATGAACTGATGCTAAGTGAAATGAGTAGGACCAGGAGATCGTTGCATACTTCAACAACAGTACTATATGGTGATCAATTCTGATGGATGTGGATATTTTCAACAATGAGATGAACCAAATCAGTTCCAATAGAGCAATAATGAACTGAACCAGCTACACCCAGCGAGATAACTATGAACCACTACATAGAATTCCCAATCTCTCTATTTTTGTCTGTCTGCATTTTGGATTTCCTTCACAGGCTAATTGTGCAACTGTTTGGACATGTATACATATATTGTATTTAATTTATACTTTAACATATTTAACATGTATTGGTCAACCTGCCATCTTGGGGAGGGGGATTAGAACAAAAGGTTTGGTAATTGTCAATGTTGTAAAATTACCCATGCATATATCTGGTAAATAAAAACTATTAAATAATTTAAAAAATTTTTGAACTCAAACATCTTGAACATCATTGTCCAAAAATTGGTGCTGAGGGCAAATGTCAAATTGTAGAAGAAAATAAACTATTTTAAGTTGCTAAGCTATTAGTATAATACCCAAATTTGCCTAAAGTCAGTTTTCAATCCTCACAAATCAATAGTTGATACATTAATTATCTTAAGACTTGTCCTTTATGTAACTATTACATTTATTAAGTTCAATTTATTTGCTGAGTGATTAAATCGCTGAGTTAATTGTTCAAAGACACAATTTGGAATTCAGAGTTAATTGACTTTGCCACTCAACAAATAGCCTTATCTTCTAGCACTGCATGGGAAGACTTCTAAAGGTCTGACATTCAATTCTTTTATTAAAATACTTTCTTTTCCTATTGTTTAGCCATATAAATCAAACATTTTCTTAAACTCTTTTGACCAATGAGTGGCTTTTAGGATCTTGTTTCCAAGGATTAGGATAGGCACATTAGCAATTGTTATCTGTCAAAAGTGAATCAAATTCTTTTGCTTTAAGAATCATTTGTCTACCCTAGTCCACTAAAAAATGCCTTTTATTTATCCAGAGGCAAATTTTTTTGGACACTCAAATAGTGCCCAGCCAGATGAAAAGTGGCAAAAATCATGCCAACAACAGTTCTAATACCAGATATAATGTTGGTACATGTTGTTCAAACTTGACATCTTTTAATATGTAGAAGTGTTGTGGTTTTCAGCATTGTTCAATCCAAGAAATAATTCATCAGATTTCTAATGTAGTTGTAAAACTAAAATACACTGCAGAAATCAGTGTAAACCTAATCAAATATGAACTATATATATAGTCCAGATTTTAAAGGATCTGATAGAAAAGAATGTTATTTCTAGTCAGTCTCTGCTCTGTCCTGAATTGTGTTTTGAGCATTCATGTATAATTTTTCCTTTTCCAAGGTAAGCCCTGCAGATAAACAAGTTGCAGTAGGGTTAAGAAAAGAAAATGATATAATACAGATTAAGCAAGATTTTTTTTTTTTTTTTTTTTTTTTTTTTGGTACAAGCAATATTAAGATAAAAATACATGTCTTGTTTTAGTATGTCATTAAATTTGCTGTTACTGACATATAAACTCACTTAATGGCACTCTCTTTAAATTAGAGATTTACTAAAGACTATATTCATAGCCCAGATTTGTCTTTCTTTATAACAATGTAACACTATGTAAGTAGAAGTCAGGAATGTCTGTAAAACAATGTAGACTATGTCTACAGGCCACCTAGTATGTGCTAGTATGTGGAACCACATCAAATGGCAGTATTACAAACTTTGAGATACCAGTCAAATCATATTAATATGCCCTTCTTTCTCCTCTCCCCACCAAGTCCTCTTCTCTTCAGGCCAGATAGCAACATGTCCTCATTTGTTCTTAGTTGGCTTGTCAATACTTTTTCTTCACTCTGAGCTTGATACAATTTATATTAACAGTCTTGGGGAGGGGTAGCTAGGTAGTGCAATAGATAAGAACCTCACCCCTAGAATCTGGAGGCAGAGTTCAGATCTGGCCCCAGATAGTAGCTATGTGGCCCAAGGCAAGTTGCTTAAACCTTGCTCTAATTGCTGGGGTGTTGTTTTTTTTTTATTATTATTTTTTAAAGATGAACTTATATTAGAGAGTTTCTGATAAAGGCCTCATTTCTAAAATACATAGAGAATCAACTCATAAGAATATAAGCCATTCCCCAGTTGATAAATGGTAAAAGGATATGAACAGGCAATTTTCAGATGAAGAAATTAAAACTATAGTCATAAAAAAATGATCTGAATCATTGATTAGAGAAAAGGTACCACTGCACATCTCTCAGATTGGCTAAAATGGCAGGAAATAATAATGATGAATGTTGGAAGCGACATGGGAAACCTGGGACACTAATACATTGTTGGTGAAATTGTGAACTGATCCCAACCACTCTGGAGAGCAATTTGGAACTATGCCCAAAGGGCTTTTAAATTGTCCATACCCTTTGATCCAACTGTGTCTCTTATGAGCCTGTATCCCAAAGAGTTGATTAAAAAAGGGAAAAGGATCCACATGTACAAAAATTTTTGTAGTGGCAAAGAACCGGAAACTAGATGCTTGTCAATTGAAGAATGGCTAAATAAGTTATGAGTGTTATGAAGTATTATTGTTCTATAAGAAACTGTCAGCAAGATGATTTCAAAGCGGCCTGGGAGAAACTTAAATGAATTGATGCAAAATGAAGTGAGTAGAATCAAGAGAACAATTGTACATGGCAACAGTAAGATTATATGATGACCAATTTTGATGGCTCTTTTCAACTATAAGATGATTCAAGCCAATTCCAATAGACTTGGGAAGGGAGGAAAGCCATCTGCACCCAGAGAGTTTATGGGGACTGAATGTGGATCACAACATAGTATTTTCACCTTTTTTTGTTATTTTATTCTTTTTCTATCTCATTTTTTCCCCTTTTGATACGTTTGGGGTTTTTGTTTTTTTGTTTGTTTGTTTGTTTTGTGTGTGTGTGCACAGCAAGATAAATGTGGAAATAGTTTAGAAGAATTGCACATGTTTAACCTATATTGGATTGCTTGCTGTCTATGGGAGGGAATTGGAGAAGGGAAGGAGAAAATTTTGGAACATAGTTTTGCAAAGATGAATGTTTAAAACTCTGCATATATTTGGAAAAGTACAAAGCTTTTTTTTTTTTAAGTATTCACAGAGACAAAGTAGAGCTTTGAAATATTGAGATATGATCTTAACAAAAAAACAAAAACTAAAAAAAATTCTTGGTGAAATCCTCTTGCTGAAAATAAGAGAAGAGTACAGTAGTTTGTATCTCAGCATTCCTGCCCTTCTCTACATAACAACACAGTGTATTCTCCAAAATAATTTTAGTTTATAAAATACTGAAGTAAAACAGCTGGACCTTTGGTTTGTTTAAAAAAAAAAGAGTATGCTATGAAATACAAGAAAGAAAAGTTTGGATTTAGATTTTGAAAAGCTTTAAATGGCCTATTAGGTGGCAGCTAAGATTTGTTGAAGGAAAACTTTAGGTCATCTATGATCAGCCTTGGCCTTTAATTATTTTGGCAGCTTGTAATGCAAAGTCCTTTGAAAGGGGAGAGACTGGAAATAAGGAAGACCAATTAGGTGATTATTGCGTTGTAGATTAAAGATGATGAGCAAACTGCTCTGAACTAAAGAGATTGAAGAAGTAGATTTCAACATATGATAGAGAGGTAGAATCAGCAAAACTTGTCAGGTGTTTGGGGAGGAAGGAAGACCTAAGAAAAAGGAAGAGTGCTGTATTTAACATATAGCACTTTCACTCTTTCTGATGTATCCTTGCATTTTGCTTTCTAATTTATTTTTTTTTTTAGAGTACTTATCACTTACTGTGATTGTAACTTTGTAACTATTGGGAAGATACCTAACTTCTAAATGTCTTAAAACCCTCTGGTGCTGCTGCTGGAAATTCCCTTCCAGGTACAAATCAATAATTTTATGATTTCCAGGTTGTGAATCTTAGTGTTTGTGGTTGGTTGATGGTGGTTTTTGCAAAAGAGAATTAAGGAAAGTGCATCAAAAATATTGTCTTTTGTTCTTAACATGGAGAGTCTTCAGGTTCTTATAAGTAAAGTGAGTAATAGTTTAGTTTTGGGGTGGAGGAAAGAAGAAAGTATCATCCTCTTTAGTCCCCTTAAATGCTTAAATGGATATTGCACCCAAAAAAGGGAAGAAAGATAGGACAAAAGCATACAATATAAATGAATGTGGGGAGAAGGAAATTGCAACAGAATTAACCAGCACATCAAAACATCAATTCAATTCATAGTCCCCAACTCCCTGCCTATCTCCCACCCTCTTTATGTACCAATGTACCATTTTATTTTACTTTATGAAGAGAGCTGAGGCTTAGCACCAGTGATACGATAGACTGGTGCATTCAGGCTGTATTGAAGCAATGTCCAGGATTGGTATGATGGTAATAAACACCTCGGTGCTCTGTCTTAATCAGATGAAAATTGGTAGTGCTATGTTCAGATCCAGGTGCCATGTTTTAAGAATTACATTGGTTTGATAAATGGTCAAATGATATGAACAGACAATTCTCAGATGAAGAAATTGAAATTACTTCGTCATATGAAAAAATGTTCCAAGTCATTATTAATCAGAGAAATGCAAATTAAGATAACTCTGAGATATCACTACATGCCTGTCAGATTGGCTAGAATGACAGGGAAAGATAATGCAGAATGTTGGAGGGAATGTGGGAAAACATTGTTGGTGGAATTGTGAATACATCCAGCCATTCTGGAGAGCAATTTGCAACTACGCTCAAAGAGTTATCAAACTGTGCATACGCTTTGATCTAGCAGTGTTACTACCCAAAGAGAAAAGAAGGGAAAGGGACCTCTATGTGAAGAATGGCTGAATAAATTGTGGTATGTGAATATTATGGAATATTATTGTTCTGTAAGAAATGACCACAACAGGATGATTTCAGAAAGGCCTGATGCTGAGTGAAATGAGCAGGACCAGGAGATCATGATATATTCTTCAACAACAATACAATATGATAATTAATTCTGATGGACGAGGCCCTCTCCAACAATGAGATGAGCCAAATTAGTTCCAATAGAGCAGTAATGAACTGAACCAGCTACACCCAGCAAAAGAACTCTGGGATACTAAAACATACACCACTATGTAGTGGTGACTATGAACCACTACATAGAATTCTCAATCCCTATATTTTTGCCTGCCTACATTTTTGACTTCCTTCACAGGCTAATTGTACACTTACACTGTTTCAAAATCCGATTTTTTTTTTTTTTTAAATTTTTATAACAACATTTTCTTTGACAGTACATATGCATAGGTAATTTTTTTTTTTTTTTTTAACATTATCCCTTGTACTCCCTTCTGTTCAGAATTTCTCTCCTCCTCTCCACCCCCTCCCCTAGATGGCAGGCATTCCCATACATATTAAATATCTTATAGTATATCCTAGGTACAATATATATGTGCAGAACCAAATTTTTTTGTTGTTGTTGCAAAGGAAGGATTGTATTCAGGAGATAAAAATAATCTGGGAAGAAAAACAAAACAAAACAAAAAACAATGCTCACAGTTTACACTCATTTCCCAGTGTTCCTTTTCTAATCCGATTCTTTTTGTACAGCAAAATAACTGTTTGGACTTATGCTTTAACATATTTAACATGTATTGGTCAACCTGCGGGGTGGGGGGAAGGAAGAGAAAAGTTGAAAACAAGGTTTTGCAATTGTCAATGCTGGAAAATTACCTATGCATAAATTTTTTTAAAAGTTTAAAAAAAAATTACATTGGTAAGTTAGTGAACAAAGGAAGACAACCTGCTGGGGATGTTTAGTTTTTCAAATATGTGAAAAAAAGACTCATGGAAAACAAATTAAATTTGGTGGTCTTGGTCTTAATTTAAAGGATACAAAACTAAGAGCAGTGGGTAGAAATTGAAAAGAGATAAATTTCAGGAAGCTTAATTTTGGGAATCCAATAGAATGTAAAGCCTCATGCACATAGTGCTTGGAACCTAATAGAGGCACTCAATAAATGCTTGTTATACAAATGTGGAATGGATGGCATCAGGAAGGAAATGGATTCTCCTTTGATTTTGGTAGTCTTATAGTAATAACTGAAAGCCAATAATTAGCACGTTAACTGAAGTCCCTTCCAAATGAGATTCTTAATGTTAAGGCTTCAAAACTTTGATTGATTATTGATTCTGGGAATAAGTCCAAGAAATACAAGTACCAATTTTTTGGGGTTTGCTTAGCTATTACTTAGCCATTGTTTTCACAATTTGCATTGTCAAAATATGATGTCCCATGCCTGGCTCAAGTTTTCCTATATAGAAAAACTTCTTATAAACATTTCAGAAGACCAGAAAAGCTTAAAATATCTTGAATTGTTATTTGATAAAAAAAATCTACATTGAAAGATTTTTGGCCTCCTAATGTCATTTGAATAATCATCTGATGGAAATAACTTATGACTAGTTATGCTACTACTGAAAAAAAAATTAGATTTTTACAAATGAATATAATTTATTCCATGAAAAGATATTGTTTGAATGATAAAGTTTTCTAGAACTTTGAGTTTTCTATAGTTAAAATAAATTCTTGAGTTTCTTACGTAAAGTAATATGATTTTTGGGATGGAGGAGAGAAAAAAGAATCTTGACCCCTTATGTTTACATGGGCTATATTTTTTGATATTTACCATATTAGATACTAAAACTTCAAATATTATGAAAAAAATTTGACCTTATGGACCGGACCCCGGACCCTCTAAAGTCCCTGAACTTAACCTAACCTCTGCTATGTGCTAATTCTAAGGTGTTGATAACATAAGTTAATGGAGATATTCTTTAGTAGTAATCTAAGTGCCTTTTATGAGGTTAACATTAATATATGAGTATAAGGAAAGAATTAAAAGCACTTGATTTGTATAGGAAAACATTAGAATAGCAATAATTGTTATTACAGAAATGAAGTAGATAATAACAAATCTTTTTTTTTTTTTTTTTATGTGGAGGAACCAAATTTTGGTTAACTTAAATTAATTTGGTTCTTGGGAAACTAAGATACAATCTTGGAAATAGCCTTTGTTAAACATATCTTGCCATCTTCCACTTCCATATTAATGGTCTCTGAAATTCCCTTATTTGATCACAATCTATTGTCATTCCATTTCTTCCTCTGCCTTATTACCTCCTTGATCTTTATTTTTACCTTGATCTTCAATCCTTTGCCTTATTTCTTTACCAGGCCATAACCCCTACACTGGGTTATAGTCCTCCCTTTCTTGACCCCATCATGAACCAGTTATACTTTGTTGTCTCAAGTATGAATCCTTTGCCTCTTTATCCTGTCTCTTAATTTTGTCCTTCCAGGCCTTAGCCTTGGAATATTCTTGCCTTTCTCCTCATGTGGATCTTCACTGTTATCCTTGAGGCTCTGTCCTGGATCCTTCTTATCTATATTATACTACCAGCTCTCTTTTGTGTTGTTTTGGAGGGGTGTTATTGTTTTTGCTTTCCTTTGTTTTTCTAGTATTTATCACAGTACCTGGTACACTCTAGGAGCTTAAAAGTTTGTTGATTGATCAACTGATAAAAGGAGAATGGTTTTTATATTGTGTTAATTTGTGTAGCCAGCTTTGTGAAGAATGTAGTCCTTAAAAAAAAACAACAACCCTTTTTTAGACTTCTTTAGTCCTAATAAAACCCAAGTGTCTTAAATAGATTCAAGTGCTTTTCTGTAGTCTTGAATTCCATTCTTTGATTTAGAAGCATTTATGAGAATTAGTTGGTGGCACCTTTAGATAATGTGGAAAAAGGGAAATTACTTGGTTTTTGTTGCCACCTCTAAACTTAGTGAAGTTAATAAGTTTATTGTCAGTTATTATAAATAGTCTATTTTCATTCTTATTGCTTTGCTTATGTAATTTATCCTTTAACAAATGTTTGGTAATTGCCTGGCATGTCTTACCAATCACTTTATCATAGTGTTCACTCTTTATTATTTAAGTAATCTAGTCCATACATTGGCAGACTTCTGCAACTTTGGCCAAGTCACTTAACCTGAGCCTAGTTTTCATCATTTGTAAAAGTCAGGTAAGTATATACCAAGAAAATTATATAAATTTCAAGTGTAGTACAATAGCATGAGTAACATTGTTCTAGGCCAAAGAACAGTTAACTTAAGGGATTATGAATTACTGTACTTGTTTCTCTTTTTAATGAGACTGATTTAAAATATGTTGTCACGTAAAAAAAAAAAAACTTGGACTTTTTTGCTTTAACAAATTTTTTTTAAAGCAGATTTTGGGCTTTGAAATCTGGTTTTATTAAAGGTATTATTATTCTAAATAACTTCCTTTTAATAATCTAGAAGCAACTGACACAAAAGCAAAGGTATTGCCTTTAAGGATTTTATATACAGATTCTCTATCACACTTCTGTTGCCTTTTATTACCAAACTTGATATTTTTAGGCTGGAGGCTCTGGAAATGGACAAAGAAATGGAAGAATAATTCCATTTTATCATTTAATCTAAGTTAATAGAAAGATGCAATAAAGCAGATATAGTTCACTCATATCTTTACCTGTATTCTACCCCTCTTATTATAATCACATATCCTTTATCATCTTAGTTCTTTCTTAGTTGAATTTTATTATATCTGAATATACCTAGCACCTGTGTGAAGAGAAGGGCAGAGTGTAAAATCTGAAGAGAAATTAGGTGGTTTGGATTTATCTCCATGGTTTTAGTTAGTTATCTCTCATTGCCTTCTATCTATAATTCAAGACCTCCAAAAAATTATTTTCTTGTTTGGGGGAATATAGAATAAAACTTAATGTAATTTTCCAGTAATTACATTTTTTAAATCTTTTAAAATCAGTTTTATTTACTTCTCTTCTACTTTCAAATCTTTATTATAACTTTGGTTTGCCTCCTAAATAACTTAATTTTCGCCGTATCTTATTAAGTCTTTTCATATCACTTTTTACAATATAATCTCCCCATTTTGCTGCTGTCTCCTACTTCCCTCCCTTTGCTTTTTAAAAATTTTCATTGCTATAGTGTACTTTTTATAGGACTTGGTGGCCAGGCATAATATCCCTTTGTGCTTTGTTGAACTTATTTTAAGCTTTTGATTTTCTTAGTTTAACCCATCTTATCATTAAAATTTGTAGCTATTTCTCATACTAGTTATTTTTAGAAGGGAAAAGACAAAAGGGGTTTTTTTGTTTGTTTTTTAATCTGTTTGGCGATTTCAAATTTAGTTCAAAAATGGGGAGGGGGAAACAGATTGTGCAGAAATTACTGTTAAGGTAGGAAAAATCTCAATTTTAAAAAACTTAATTGTCTGATGTGACTTTAAAGCTCAGATTCTACAATATTCATTTGGTGGGTTTACCTTTGGCCTAGAAATGAAAGTTTATAGGCAGATTATTTTTAGAATGCATTGTATTGTGCTATAATTCCCTTAAGGAGAAATATGATATATGCATTCACTGAAAGAGCACAGGGGTAGAAGTTATAGATAGTGCATTCTATTTCACCTAGAGACTTTTTTATTGTTTTTGTTTGTTTGGAGGCAATTGGGGTTAAGATCTGAATTGTGCAGAGTCACAGAGCTAGGAAGTGTTAAGTGTCTGAGGCCAAATTTGAACTTGGGTCCTCCTGACTTCAGGGATGTGCTCTATCCACGGGGCCATTTAGCTGCCCCCACCTAGAGACTTTAAAAGAAATACCAAATAATCAATTGTCAGCGATATTATAGAAATATCTTCTGGTGATATTTATTCTTGAAGCCGCAGTTCAATGCTGCTATGAAGTTCACTCTCCATAGTCCATTAAGTCAATCTTAGAATTAGCATATCTTAAACATCCTTGTTTTCCATGTTTAAAAATTGTTGAAACTTTACAGTTTCAGTTTTCAGAAGCCAGAGTTTCTGAAGATAATAATAATAATAATGTGTAGTTAAAAGAATCCTGGATTTGAAAAGCCACAAGCCTTGGGGAAGTTAAATCTAGCCCTGAAACTTTAAAGTCACACTTGTGTGTGACTTTAAGCAATTTTTTTTTAATCACTTTATTCTCTTAGATGATAAGCATTAGACTATATGATTTTTTTGCTTTTACGTTGACAAAATCTTTTTTGTCTCTTTTCCATTTGCCATTACATAGTACCTCATTATCATTCTTGGACTTTATTCCAGTTCTCCTTTCATGCAAGAAAAACATCATTTTGCTTTCCAATCTCTATCCTTTTTAAAATTTACTTCTCCAACAGGAAGTGATGGTAACATCACCATAGATTGGGTCTTTAGTGGCACCTAAGTTCAGATTCCTTTGGCATTTAAAACCATTCTGGCTTTTTCGATGAACCGAGTCTTGCTTTTTCTCCCCTTTCCTTTGCTGAAATTCAAAAGAAAAAATCCTAATATTTTCCTATCTCCATATCTTTGAGCATGATTTTTCTAATGCTTAGTATTCTCCTTACTACTACTCCTCCAACAATCCTCTATCCTTCTCATCCAAATTCTTAGGTATCTTGTAAAATCCAAATGAAAATGTTCCTTCCAGAAATTGTATTCCTTGATCCCAGTCACTCATTCTTCCCTCATCATGTCTACATTCTTCCCTTTTCATCTTCTTGGATCAAATAATTCTTTTCCTTAGGTTTCAGCGTACTTATATACAATATTATATTTCATAGTTATCTGTTTTATTAAACTTGCCTAAGTTCTTACACCTTCATTCCTCCCTTAGTGCCCTTTAATAATTCAGTATCCTTAATTTAACTTTTTTTTTTTAATGCATTGAATTATTGAGTAAAAGCAGGGAACATTATAACATAGGTCTCCTTTATTTAAAAAATTATTTAATAGATTATAAATTAAGAAAAATAAGGAAAAGACAGCCTTATAGAGAAATACTTGAATAGTTATTTTGGTATTTGTTCCAAGTAATGAAAATTTAGGTAAATGAGCTATTAGGCAATGTCATTGGTAAAGAAAATATTGTCTCAATATTTCAAATCCCACCTCTTGCTTTCCATTAAAAAAAAAAAACCAAAAACTTGATATTTGTTCCCTTTTCGAATTTTTCGTGTTACATTGAACTTTTTCTTAACCTAATTTATATATTTCACTTTGGGAGAATATACCAAGACATGCATTCACTATTGTTGTGCAGCTTCTGTGTTATCTCCTTTACATCCAGTGTTGATTCTTTGTAAATGTCATGGCCTTCCAAACCTCTTAATCTGAATGCTTTTGAATTGGATCATCAAAACCTGCAAGGTCTTGTAAGGGAGAAACATAATCATAAAAAATCAAATAGATAAATACCTATTGTACAGTTAATATGCAGTTAGACAATTGACTTGTAGAGTCACTTTGTTTATATGTGTATCTTAGACAGTGGATTGATTACAGGTTAAGCTCATATTTTAAAGATCCTTGTGAGATAAGTGAAAAGCTTGAGAAGTCATTTTGGATAATTAATTACCAATAATAAGTTTCTGAGTGATTAGTAATCAACTTATATTAAATAGACTAGCAGATAAAAGTTAAATGGAAGTCAATGGGTCTAGGTAACTAAAGACTCCCCAGGTAGGTCCCTTGACTGTTAAAACAGTTTTGGAAAGGGAATTGTCCCTTATGGTAGAGGTAGAAATAATCTTCTAATGGGTAAGCAATTAATGAGAAAATGAATATTATAAGAGGTGGGCCTTTTCTAAAATGAGGGGCTGGATGCCTGATTTCAATCTTAATCAATGCTCTTGGACAAAGACTCATCTACAACCAGACCACTTAAATTGTATGTACACAGTGGGCTGCAATTCTCCTAGTTTGATGGGGTCCTGCAAAAGATTGATCAGTTCTGTTCTTTGCAGGGAGTAGGCTTTAAATGAGAAAAGAAAATGAAAAAAACTAACCTACTAATAATTGATAAACCTCACAATGAGGATTTGGAGGATCCTATATATAAATTGGATATTAGTATAATAAAATAATCTTCCCCCCCCCCCCCCCAACTGTCTACTTGAACCAAAGGTTCATCTTTTTAATGTTGGTGTTCCCCCAGTTATGTATAGCGCTAGTTACAAAATTTTAATCTCCAAAGGATTAGATAAAGCTGATTCAAAGGAAAGGACTATGGTAGTTAGGAAGTCTGTAGCACATTACTAATAGCCTATTTATTATGAAAGAGGAGATAAGGGATAAGGTATCAGAATGTGAAAAAAAAAATGGGCTGGTCACCTATTGAGCATAGAATAACTGGTGGGCAGCTTGTGGGCTTAGTAAAATAAGAGCAGGTGTACCCTTAGGTGAGAGGACGTGGCTTAGTCACAAAGAATGGGCAAGAATATATTAACTTCATTGATTTGATTTCTGATTGCTTGATTGGTAGATGAAACTACTCTCTCAAAAATTGCCTTCTAATTGCTAAATGTTATGGTTTTGTCTCCATCAATTTCTGACACAAAAGTTTTCAACCTTCTCATCTGAGAAAGCACTGACTTCTTCCTCCTTTTGCTTTTGACTGTCCTTTTTACCTATGTCATACCTGTGCTTATTCTGACTATTTTTGGTGTCTTACTATTTCATGTTCAAGATTCTGTTAACCTCTCTTCATTCTTATTTACTCTGTTCACATAATTATCAGCAATGCCTCCCCAAACTTCAAATTCAGTTAAATTATTTTTGTAGATCTTTTGGACCAAACGTACCTGGATGCCCACCAAGTACTTCAACTTTACAGTGTTCAAAAACCTGAATTCCTCAAATGCTCTCTTAGCTTTTCATAGCTAAACGGTTTGAATAGCTTTCATTATCCTCAAAATTTTGGAGTTAACCTTCTTCTACTCTTTCCTTCTTCACGCTCATAGCAAATAAGTTTCCAAGTTCTTTTAATTTTATCACTATAGCTCTCAGACGATCATCATCTTTCACCTAAACTATTAAAATAACAGATAATTGACTTTCCCAGCTTGCCAGTGTCTTTCCTACTCAGTTTATATTTCATATAACTAACAATGTAATCTTCTTAAGGAATAGGGCTAACTGTGTCATTCCTTGTGCTCACAAACCTTCAGCAGCTTATTTGCTCTTGGGATGAAATATGATCTTGTTAACCTGATATTTAAGACCTAGCATAGTCTGGTTTCAGTGTCTGGCAGCTTTATTTCATATTACTCCCTTTATATACTTCTAGCCAAATTGAACTGTGCTGTTCTCCAAATTGGTTGAGGCAGTCGTCCCCTATGTCCGGATGATTTTTTTTTTTTCAATCTTTCTTTGCCTTTGTCCTTTCTTGAGATAGTGTGAAGGGGGTACTGTAAAGAATGATGAATTTGAAATCAGGAGAGAGATCTAAACCTGGTTTAATTCTACTGCTGAGAATTTCTGCATTTATTTATATAATGCAGATAATAATATCTGTAGTACTTAATCTCATGAATTGTTGTGGAGATACTTTATTAAAAGTTCTATATGTCTTTCCCATTTCTCTTCCCCAAATTAAAAATGTTTTCATCAAATTTTCTTAATTTCTTTATCACTTTTCCTTCCCTACTTTTTATCCTACGTACAGTACAGTGTATTTGTGTCTGTCCCTCAGCTGACAATAAATACTTGGAGCATTGCCAGTTTTTACTGTTCACAAGGAGTACATTTAATTGAGGAGGGAAATATGTAAATTCAAGCTAAAAGTTTGAGCTAAAAGGTTACTTTTGTAATGTAGCAAACACTGCCTCTGGGCTCACTATCCCAGGGCCAGTCTCCATACTTCTCAGGATTTCTAGGATTAACTCTGGAAGGTCAGGGTTTTTGGTCAAGTCTCTTTTCTGAATTTCCCTTCTTGCTTCCCCTCCTGGCTCCCTTGAATGGTTAATTTCTTTTAATATTTACTTGGAAAACTTGGCTAGAACAGACATTAATTTTTCCCCCTACCAATTGGGAGTTCTCTTACTCGGAGATGTTCACATGCATCCCATAACACTTGAGTCCTCAGTGTATGTTGAACCGATTCAAATGTAATTCAGAAATATTTAACAAAATTAAGTAAAAATCCATTATGTGTTTTACAGATATTACATTTTAAAGCCAAGTCAACAATGTGATTCACAGGGATCCTTACATATGGATTAGTTCCTCCCTCCCTTTTTTCCCCCCCATTTGATTTTGATCTTAGTCATAGGAGAGATTGAGCTCAGATTTAATGTAAGTTTCTCCATAACCTTGAATACCCCAAGTTCCTATTCAAATACTGAATGGGCAGCTTTGTGAATCATCATTTCGGCTACTACTGGAATGGATCCCAAAGTTCATTCCATTGCTTGCTTTTCAGTGGTGGTGGCTGACTATAAAATCCACTCTAAACTCAGTTTTTGGACTCATAGATCTCAGCTGGCTCAGTTCCCTAACTTCTTAAAATTCAGTTAAAGTCTCCAGAGTAATCAATCTATCTTCTCTTAAAATGAGGTCCCCTAATCTGGCAGTCATCCCAATGAATGCTTAGACAAATTACCATTAACTTTGGATAAATATGGGCATGCCTTCTTGCCCTCCACTTTTCAAGAGGATATCCCTTTCTAAAATTTCCCTTCTGGATTGATTCTTGTCTATGTCTTGTTTCAGATCTCTGAATATAGAAGCCTTTTCTCCTTCACTTGTTCTTTTAATATAAAGTACTGGGGGGGGGGGGGGGGCTGTCATTTTTTATCCTCAAACCTAACACATGCTTTATATCAAGTGGTGCTAAATGCTTACTCAATACAATTAAAGTACTATTTTAAAATGTATAATTCAAATCCAGAATGAAGATCTTTAGTGATCTTTAAACTATGGGGTGGTTATATTGACTTTTGTTTTTTTAGAATGATTTTCTGAGAAAATTAAAATTTAAAATACTCTAATGTTGAATTACATGGAGTTTTTGTTTTAAGACATTTAGTGCAATCATTTGACCTCAAATAAACTAGCCATGTTGGTAAGTTTGTTTGCTTATTTTAATTAGGATGTTTTAACATGGAACCATATATACTCCTTGAGCAAGCTCAGTCTGATTGGACTTCAGGCCTCTGGAGGTGAGAACAGTGTGGCTTTTTTTATTCAATACTTGACCACATCAGAGTAATTGCAAGTAAGGGAGCCAGAACCTTAGGCTGGCTCCTAAAAAATAGCAAAATATTGTAAGTGAAATATAAGTAATCTGTCATTAAGGAAATACCCCTCTCTCTTCCATTGATTCCTTCATATGTTTTGTTGTTTTTTTTTTTTTCAACTTTGCTGCAGTGCCCCACCTTCCTCACTCCCCATAGTCACCCATTTAATTTAGTCTGTCTAGTACTCAGCCCCCAAGCCTATTTATCATTTAACATTTACCCATTTTTAATGGTATAAAGAAGTATAAATGTTGAAAATGAAACATAGTTGACTAGAAGCTAGCATAATCTAGTGCTTACCTGCCTATGGCCTTAATCAGGTCATTTTAACCTTTCTGTGTCTGTTTCTTCTGTAAAATAACGCCTGGAACTAGCTGATCTTTAAATTACCTTCTAATTCTTATCACCCTCTATTCTTTTAGCCCATGACTCAGAATGACAATTTGGGGTTCAATCTTGAAAGCGTCTCAAGAATAACTTCATGGTTTAGATTCTAGAAAAATCTTTTAATTTGTCTGGTTCCTGGTCTTATGTTAGGGATCTTCAATTTTTCTGTGAGTATTGAATTCTAATAATTAGCTATATGTGTAGGAGAGATTTATTAAAAGAGATTTCTGTTATAAAGACCCATCTTCTATGGTCACTTTTTCCTTCTGCCTTTTCCTTTAGACACTTTAATAAAACTCAGACCACCAACTACTTTAATTATTGCTCCTTTTAGTGCCTCTGAAACTAAGCTTCTTAAACTCATGGGGTTGCATAATGAATGTGAAAGTTAAAAAAAAAGTTGGCAATGGTAAAAGGTTTCTGAATGCAACGACCAAAAATTAATTTAAAAATGAAATACATAATCTGAGATGTATCATAGAAAGTGTGGTTCTGAACATAATATGGCCACTTACACTGGGGATTCACCAGCTGTTGTCAGAAGCACCTCGCCTCAGATTCTATCTAGATGGGTTCGAGTAAAAATTTTCCAGGGCAAAAAAGGGGGTTATAAGTGGAAAAAAGTTTAAGAAACTCTGTTCTGAAGTACCTTGCCTCTGAGATATCCTCAAATATATCCCTGTATATAGCTTATTTGGATATAGCTGTTTGCGGTTTGCCTCTCCCATTACATCACGACCTAAGAGAAAAAACTTATTTTGTTTTTCTTTGTCATCCCCTCCCCAGCATTGAACATAATGCCTGACACGTGATAGTTGCTTAACTTGCTTCTTAACTCTTTATTCTATCCCCATTTTTATAATTCCAACAGGTCTGAAAATTAAGTTGTGAAGTTTGTTTAGTATTTTTTGACATCAGATTCATTTCTTCCCATTTACTTGTGAATGCTCCCTTAATCAGAAACCCCTTTTTGCAATTATAATTTTCTACCCCAAATACAAAGCAACTAGGTAGCACAGTGGATAGAATGCTGATTTGGAGTCATCTAGATATATATCTATATACCTTGGGCAAATCACTTAACCCTTTTTGTCCCTCGGCTTCCTCAGCTGGAGAAGGAAATGATAAACCATCCAATCTTTGCCCAAAAAATCCTCAAAAGTAATCACAGATATGACTGAAAAACAGCAACCCAAAATAATATGCTTAGAGCTTTTTTTATATGTGTATATACTTAGTCTTTTTTTCTGTCCTGTTTAAGTAAAGGAGCTCCTTGAATTTCCACATTCTTTATCAGTTCTCTGCACATGGTTTATATTAAAGCAGTGTTCTGGCAGTTAGCTTATAATGTGAAAGTAACTTTGATGGCAGTCCAAATAATCTTTCTTCCTCATTTCCCTGACTATTCTGTCATGTCAACTGAATTTTTGATAAAATTTTGTTGAGAAATATATTCAAAATAATATAGAAGTTTTATTATTTATAAACTTACTCTGATTTAGAATAAACTCTGACTTTGTATCATAAGCAAAAATGCAAATATGTAATGGAGAAAAAGTTTCTGTTAAGTGTATTGTTATACTTTGGGAAATTAAAATCCAGGGAACTAATTGTCTAAAGTCACATAGTTAGTATCAGAGCCAGAATAGTATTTCTGAATATAGTATGGTTTGACTTTTGGGTGTTTTTTGTTTGTTTGTTTGTTTTTTTGTTTTGTTTTGTTTTGTTTTTTAATATCTATCATCTATTGTTTTAAAAGCAGTGTGTTGGCTTTAATTAGTTTCCTTTATATTCCTATGAATTATTTTATTCATTTAAAAAATATTCAGAGAATCTATTGGCTTCATCAGATTGCCAAAGAAGTACATTAACATCAAGTTAAGAATTCCTGAATTGGATCTGCTGAAGCCTTTTCCAGCTTAAAAACATGATATTTGAGGTGGCAGCTAGGTGGCGCAGTGGATAGAGAACCAGCCTTGAATTCAGGAAGACCAGAGTTCAAAGGTAGTCTCAGACACTTAACACTTCCTAGCTGTGTGACCCTGGGCAATTCACTTAACCCCAGCCTCTGGGGGGGGAAAAAAAACAACATGATTTTTTTGTAATTATTTGCATCTAAGTTGCTTAATATACATCTTTACTTTGGAAAGCATCAGAATAATCTTTTTGACTACATTTTATTATAATGAAAATTAAACTTCCAAATCATTTCTGCAGTTAAACAAAATACTTATGAATAGTTTTGTGGGTTTTTTTTTTTTTTTTTTTTTTTTTTTTTTTTTTTTTTTTGATAGAAACACTTTGCAAAAAGTAGCATAGTCAAAATGTTTTAGTTTTTTCAGATTTGGGGACTGAATCTAGATCCTTTGGACTATTAAATAAATATTTTATTTACTGATTCCATGCCAGTTTGGGGTGGGAGGATGATATTGTTTTCCTTGATACTCTCCCACATTTTTTGAATCCTTCCATTCTCTGAGGAACAATTGATAGATTGCTTTTTGTCTTTTGAAAAAGCAAGTGGCAGGCTTCTAACAGTTATTTTATTTCCAAACTTCTGAACAAGCTTTAGATTTCCCCTTGTGCCCATTGAAAAAGCGTACCTATGTTTCAAGGCCCTGCTCAAATATCTTCTTTTCCATGAAGCTTTCCCAATTAACTACTTTGATTCCCAGTTATAGGTTTTTTTGTTCCAAGTTCTTAGACCCCTGGTAACAAATTGTTTGACTAGGAATTAGATTAGTTCATTTGGGGGGGGGGGGATACTTCTTTTTGGTGCTGCAGTGAATTTTATTTATCTTTATGTTTGGTTGTATAATAGATACAGATCACTTTAAGGACTTGGAAAGGATTAATTTAAGTCTAAAAGGGGAGAACATTTTGTCTTATATCTGTATAATCTTTATTATTTGATTCAGGTTTACATGTTTTGAAAACTATTGATAAATCTGATAAAAGTGTGTGTATGTGAACTTTAAAAAATAGTGTGTCTGTGACTTCTGATCTCTTTTGCAGCCCTTTAAACAAATACATAGTAAAATGTGTCCCTTATTAAGCATATATAAACTACTTTTTATCTTTCAATTGAATTCTAGGTAGTATTTTTTGTTGTTTCTAAAATTTTATAAATCTTTATACTTAGAATTTTTTTCTCTCTTTTTTCATTCAAAGTCTCTATTGGAAAAGTTCTTGATTCCTAATGCTTCACAAGCAGAAAGCAAAGTTTTCTATTTGAAAATGAAAGGAGACTACTACCGTTATTTGGCTGAGGTTGCTGCTGGTGATGATAAGAAAGGTATGTTAACATTACAAACATATTAATAAGTAACATTTGCTTTTGTACTTGATAAAGTGTCTTCAAGGAGAATCCAATTTCAATTTTGTCACATTTCTTAATATGATCATAGTGATTTTTTTTTCTGCCTGAAATAATATTTTATATTTATTTTATTTAGAACATAATAGGGGAACTTTATTACTCAAATTTATATTAGCCCTGAGAATATAGTTGTTAGACATTTGGGTTTTGAATTCTGACTTATTTAACCATATTTTAATGGGAGGTACATCACACTGTCACTCAGGAAGGCCTGTGAAAGATCATGGCAAGATTGGGTTTTCTGGAAAAGTTTGTTAGCATTGTATACAAGTTTCATGATTGCATGCCCATATGGTTCTAGATGAAAGACAGTGCTCACACTTTTCCAGTCACTAAGGAAATAAAGCAGGATTTCTGCTTTCTACCATGCTCTTCAACATGCTGTTTTCTGCATTGAAAGATGAAAATGGCATCAAACTCATCTTCCATGCTGGTGATAAATTCTTTATCTTGAAAAGATTATGTAATCAAAGATCAGAATTTATGAGGTGTAGGACTTTCTCCTCACAAATCATTGTGAGGTGCAACAGAGAATATGGATTGGTTCTTTGTCACGTGTGCTAATTTTGGCGTGTCGATCAATATCAAGAAAACAAAGGTTTTCTACCAACCAGCACCATACCATCCATAATGGAGCCATTGATCACAGTAAATTGATAAATTTTAAATGTTATGAATCAGTTCACTTATGGAGAATGATATTGATCCACACATTTCCAGAGCTAGCTCTGTTTGGAAAGCTCTAAAAGAGTATAGGAGAGAAAAGGTATCAGACAGCCACCATCCTGAATATCTAGAGTTCATCATATTGACTGTACTGTGGACAGTTTGTCAGGGTATGCCAGAAAATTGAACTGGTTCCACTTGAATTGTCTCAGAAAAACTGTGAAGATTGCCTGGTAAGATAAGGTACTGGACACTGAGGTCCTCTTCAGAGGTGAACTGCAAAGCATTCAAACTGCTGTGAAAGATAATGACTTGGATGGGTGTTTTCCTAAAAGACTTTTATGGAGAACTCAAAACACTCGTGAAAGTCAGAAAAAAGAGGTGCAAGGACATTGAAGTTCTTGAACTTTAGTATTGATTGTGATACATGGGACTACTGACGGGACTGTCCTGCACGGTGTGCTCGCTTGGTGTCCTATGAACTAAGTAGATTCATACAAACAGAGGAAATAGTGAGGTGTGCAAATCCAGAACCACTTTCATTCTAAATATTTTAACAGAGCACTTGTATCCTATCTGTGGCAGAGCCTTCCAAATTCTTATTGCTCTAATTAGTCACAATCCAATACATCTTATTTTGAATCCAACTTGGTGATGTCATTGGTTCTCTTCAATTAAATGAAGGACAAATTTTAGACGGTCACAAAATGTCAGAACTATAGAGTTATTCTATGCTTATTGAAAGCTGACTGAAATGCTAAAAATCAGTCTTTGCCTTTATTTCCAACTTGTGAAGTGCAGTGAATACAATTTAGAGCCAGTGTTATCTTAAATTAGAATCTGATCATTTTGAATATGAGCTAGTAAGGATTTGTTTCATTTTTAATAAATTTGTATTATAACAATCACTTAATTATCTTTATTTTATAATGTAGTAGTACAATGAGGAATGAAAAAGTATCAATTCACTAATATATTTTGTTTTCATTCCTCAGGAATAGTGGATCAGTCACAACAAGCATATCAAGAAGCATTTGAAATCAGCAAAAAGGAGATGCAACCAACGCATCCCATAAGATTGGGTCTGGCCTTGAACTTCTCTGTGTTCTATTATGAGATCCTGAACTCTCCAGAGAAAGCCTGTTCTCTTGCAAAGACAGTAAGTTTGCTTTGCTGTTTGAGAATTTAGCAACTTGATTAGTACTTGAGAACTAAATTTTTATCTTCCTGTTATATACAGGCTTTTGATGAAGCCATTGCTGAACTTGATACATTAAGTGAAGAATCATACAAAGACAGCACACTAATAATGCAATTACTGAGAGACAACTTGACAGTAAGTACATCACCATTAAATTGTCTTACTAACAAAAGTGGTGTTATGTTTGATAAAGTGGGGGGGGAAATCACTTTAGAGGATTGGTTACTTTAAAAATGAGAGCAATTAGCTGACATTGACATTGACTTTGCTTTATATTTAATGATTCATCTGAATTAGCTATCTACTTAGGATTATTCTAAAATTTTACCTATACTCTACAGCTTAAAATCATACCTTGGAAAAGAATGCATAAGTAGTGACATTTACAGATGACAAAAGAGGTCATAACTGACTTCATTGTCTATTGAGCGGAACATGAGTTTCAGTAATTTGTGTTGAATGCATTCTCTGGACTATATGTAAACCAGAGGAATTAGTCATGATGGGTTTTTTGTGGGGGTTTTTGTTTTTGTTGTAATCTTTAGCATGGAAGAGTAACTCTTCTTAGCTTTTTCTCATGGAGTAAAACTTTTTAAGATCATATAATCCATTGTGCCTCTACTGTATTAAAAACATGAACAATAGTAGCACAAAGTTACAGTGGTCAAAAGGCATAGTTGGCCTTTTAAAGAGTGACTTCTAAACTTCAAAGTTGCTCTTTTGAAATATATTGTCCTTTCTCCCCAGCACCCATTGGTATTTGTATTTGTGGAGTAGATCAGAGCATAATTACAAAAGCAAAAAACTTTAGTACAGGAGTTAGTCTTGTGTCCCTTCCTTCCTACCCCTTCCACATACAAAGTACTCTGCAATATTCATTTCTGTTAATTATCAAAGCCATTAAGATTTGTAATTGTAAGTTCAATCTCTAGTTTAGGCTAAAAGAATAATTTTAGTTGCCTATCCCTCCACACAGGATCTTAAAAATATATTTTGTATTATTTTCTTACCATTATAATTTCTTAGGGCTTTTTTCCTCAGAACTTTTTTCTAGTTCATTTGCCAAGTTTTGTGTACAGAATGTTCTCACTTTCAGTAATAGACTGTGTAGCAGACTTCTATGTAAAATGATTTTTACATGATGCAGTGGGAAAGGGAAGAATGGAGGCCAGTCACAGTTCAAGGATATGTGGAGGTGGGGCAGAGACAGAAGAGCAGGAATAGGAACATGTGGGGGCCTGTCTAGAACCAAGAGAAAAAAAAAACTTGGGAGGTTGACAAGGAAACTAGAAAGAAGGGGTAGCAACATTGGGGAGGGTTGGGGCAGATATAAAGGGCCCAATCCCAGAGGAACCAACAGAAAATAGATACCTGGGCAGATAGGCAGAACAGGGTTTCACTTGGAAATTTGGTTTTTTTGTTTCTGTTTTAAAGAGTTTGGAGGCAGTGTGGGGAGGCGTTGTGAATAGCAAAGCTGAGGGGGCAGGAAAGGGGATAAGAGAGTGTGTTGCTGTCTCTACACTAAAATTAACAAATTTTTTTTGGAATGAAGATTTTTTTTTTGAGAATTCTTTGTGTAAAGTCAAGTTTACATAAGGTGAGAACTGAATGTGTATCCTCTAAGGATCTTGTGGCTTTAAAAGACTTCAACCAAAAAATTTGTACCTTCCTGTGTGTCAACCCCAGCTGTAAAATCAGTTGATGTATGAGGGATGGGATTATCGATATTTGGGTTGAGAAAAGAGCTTTGGAAAAATTTATAAAGGGTCTTTGCATAAAGCAGTTAAAAGGAGCTTTAAAGCCTAAATCTTACTTTTTACTTTATTTTTCCTTGGCTTATAAGGATCAAGCGACAGTTTAGCTAAAATTAGGCAGCATAGAGTAACCACTGGAACTGAAAGACTTAAGGTTAGACGTTTTATTGGTTATGTTGGTGGTGGTTCTTTGTTCTTCAAGAGGACCAAAATGACATTGATGTTGCTGTTAAGTGAGTATGTCCAACTATGCCTGATTAAGACCAATGTGACCTTGGAATTTTTTGGAGTCTTTATAAACACTAGGTGTGGATTCTCTATTGCAAATCTCATCTTTCTTCTGAGCTAATTCAATTTTGCTTTACTCATAGAGCACAACACCTTCTCTGAGAATACACCAAGCTGAACAGTCCTTTGTCAGTGACTCTCTTGTCATGTAATTATTTTGATTTTGAACCTTCAGTACTAGAATTGAGTTTACTTTCCTCTCAGTATGCTCATTTGAGCAACCCACCCTGAACAATTCTTTACATTTATGCAGTCTTTGGTCATCATAATTTATTTGTTCATTTGGTAAAAAAAAAATTACAGTAATGATCATGAACTTTTTTTTTTTTTTTAATGCAATTTATTTAGGTTTTAGGGGGATAGTTGAAGTGAATTTCTTGCTCATTTTTTTCCTCTGATATCTTGCTAGAATCTAAAATAGATATATTGATAAAAGACTCTGTGTCTTATGTTTATAACAAAGTATGGACACTGAGTTAAAATTAAGTTTCCTTTGTGTTTTGGTTAATTGAAGCTCAGGTTAGAATAATTCCTTTCAGTTTGAATCTTTATCGTGTATGGTCTATATTTGGATGTTATTAAATGTACTGGTCCAAAATTGAATGGTAACCTGTATATATATCTTTGGTTCTTTTCCCATCTGACTCATAAAACTAATTTGGTTTTCTTTTTCTTTCCCTTTTATGTAATCTCTATAAGGTAATAGTTAGGGAAAGGGGGCAATATGATAATAGTTAACTATCTGGTTTACAGATTGGGAGGGGTGGAAGTGGTAGTTTGAAATCTTAGTTGACAAGAAATATTGACCATACCTTTTAGCCAGAATTTTTGTTTTGTTTTGTTTTTTCCTTAAAACAATGATTATGTTCTGGTGCTATTTACTTATAAATATGTCTGAGCTTTTATACAGAGTAGAGCTCAAAATATGGCATTATGACGGCATGATTCTAAATCCTCTTTAACTGTATATGATGAATAAATCTTTAAGCATGTCTCTGTGTGTGTACATAGAAGTTTCTACTTTGTGCATTTCTCCCAGATTGAACCTATATCTTGCTGATGGTAATAATAGAATTTCTAGCTTTATCTCTTAACTGTTAGTGGCAGAAAATAATTTTTATAGTCTATCCTATGAGAACATTATGCTTTTCCATGCTTGATTGATAACTGTTATATTTAATTAATTACATTTACTTGGTTATTAAGGAAATACTATGGAACTATTAAGGCAATATTATAAAGGAAGAAAGGTAGATGCAGAATTATTTTTCACGTTTTCAAACTGTAACTACTAAATTGCCTTTTTTTCTTTTCTTTTTTTTAAATCAGTTGTGGACATCGGACACCCAAGGAGATGAAGCTGAAGCAGGAGAAGGAGGGGAGAATTAACCAGCCTTCCAACTTTTGTCTGCCTCATTCTAAAATTTACACAGTAGACCATTTGTCATCCATGCTGTCCCACAAATAGTTTTTGTTTACGATTTATGACAGGTTTATGTTACTTCTATTTGGATTTCTATATTTCCCATGTGGTTTTTATGTTTAATATTAGGGGAGTAGAGCCAGTTAACATTTGGGGAGTTATCTGTTTTCATCTGAGGTGGCCAATATGGGGATATGGAATTTTTATAATGTTTTACATGTTTGGCATAGTACTTTTGGTACATTGTGATTTCACAAGGCCAGTGTTAAAACAGCTTCCATGTCTAAGCAAAGAAAACTGCCTACATATTGGCCTGTCATGGTGGGGGGATAAAGGGATAATTGGTTCCAGCCACAGGTGTAGTTATTGTGGGTACTTTAGGGTTGGAACACTCATGGCTGTGGTAGAAACAGATGTCCCATAGATATTACATGTGATTCCATGTGTATCTGTGGAATACACAATCTCAACGTGTACACCTTTATGATTGCAGTTGCAAAAGTGTTCCTTAAGACAAAGTTTTAACCCAGTCAATTTACTCTGGAGAAGGGCAGAAAACGGTTCACATTCCATTATTTGTAAAGTTACCTGCTGTTCGCTTTCATTATTTTTGCTACACTCATTTTATTTGTATTTAAATGGTTTAGGCAACCTAAGAACAAATGTACAAGTAAAGATGCAGTAAAAATGAATTGCTTGATATTCATAAAGTCACTGTATATCAAGCACAGCAGTAAAACAAAAAACCCATGTATTTAACTTTTTTTAGGTTTTTTGCTTTTGTGATTTTTTTGATACTTGCCTAACATGCATGTGCTGTAAAAATAGTTAACAGGGAAATAACTTGAGATGATGGCTAGCTTTGTTTAATGTCTTATGAAATTTTCATGAACAATCCAAGCATAATTGTTAAGAACATGTGTATTAAGTTGATGTAAGTGGAATAAAAGTTTTATGAATGGACTTTTCAACTACTTTCTCTACAGCTTTTCATGTAAATCAGATCTTTAGTTCTGAATCTTCTCTAAAGGAAATTGTACATTTTGACGATTTACTTCCCACTTGGTAGCTATATAATGGACTTTTAAAAAAAAGTTTAAGTATAAAATTATCAAATGGCAAAAGTTCCATGTGTTCCATATTGTTCCAAACATTACTCCCCTCTCCACCACCCTGATTCAGTTTCTCTTTTAAAACAAAGGTGGTGGTCTAATAAAATCATATGTTCCACTTAAATTTTTGGTATGGAATTTTTCTAACTTACGGAAGCTACAAGTCTTGTGATCTGTGGTGACATTGGTTAACTATCAGGTTTGTGCTTCCAAGTCCCTCTTTAAAAAGAATTTGTTGCTATTCTTATGGCCTGCCTTGGATTTTAATCCCATATTCCAATTTGTCAGGTATACCTTTTAGCCTTTTCTCCTTCTGCCTTGTCACCAACCACACTCCTATTCTGGTGGTGGAGGGGGGGAGGGTGTTGTGTGGGGAAAGATAGCATGATATTTCTGGCTTCGGTATCTTGAGATTCCTTTCTTCCTTTGCTTGCATCCCACAAACTTCTTGCCTCTATTCCTATTTCCTATAGGAAATCTTCCCTTAATTTAGTGAGAATAGTGGCTTTTTTTTTTTTTCTCCCCCCCCTCTTAATCTCACTCTTAAGCCCTACCCTGAATGGTTTGTTATTGTCTGCCTTAAAACTCTTCCCTTAACCCAATCCTCTCACCAAGTGATGGTGGGGCTAAGTTATACCCAAAGCTCACGCTGCAAAATCTTCCCTCACTACCCTTGTAGAAAACACCAAACACAAAAAACCATTTAAAGAGAGAGGTGTATTTTTTGTTATAGAATGTAAGCTCCTCAAGGGCAGGGACAATGTTTTTCTGTATGTTCTATTGTGCCTAGTACACTGTAAATGCTCAATAAATATTGATGATGGGAGGCAGTGAGTCTTTATGATAAGCAGAGGTGAGAATCTTGTACTGAAATATCAACTAATGTTTATTTATCTACTGTTCCATTATATCCTCCTTAGGTTGATTCTGGGAGATGATAGCCAAGAATCAAGTTGAAGCTTTTTTCTTTGGATCAGAGATTTCAACTTTGGAATAAGTGGTTCATCTTCACTCAGTATTCCTTATACTTTGCCTGGGCTGTTGACATTTTCTGTGAACTAAAAAAAGATTCTTAAATGCCCAAGGGAAAGTATATAGCTAGGCTGAAGCTTAGCTATTCAGTAAAATCTGAATTTTTGAATTTGGTTCTTTTTTTTTTTTTTAATTACTTTTTTCTATGTGAGCTTAGTTTGTCTAAAACTTAAAACTCTAAATATGAAAGCTTGATCTTTTGATTTTATGTTAGAATTCACTTAGTTTAAAATGAGCTTTTTTTTCTTTTAGACCAAAAAATTGACAATGGATAAACACCAAGGCAAAAATACCATTCAATTTATTTTTTATCAATTTCTACAATATTTAAGTTTGATTTCCCAGTCTAGGGTTTAAAATTGGCATAACCGTCCTTCAACAAGTGGCATGTTCACTAAATAAAAATTTAATTATTAATTTCAAAACGAACCATATGAAATTCTGTAAGGTGGAGTTAGAAAAATGTTTACAAGGGATTATTCAAAGAAAACTGCATAAAAAGGATGTATGGAACTAGTTAAGTTCTAAAAAAAAGAAAGGAATTCAATAAATTAAGAAGAGAGAAGACTGATAGTGCACCAGGAAGCTAGAACAAAAAAGATAGAAGTATAGTTTGTATTTCAGGGATGGTGTTTTAACTAGGTTAACTAATAAGATTTGTTCTATTCAGCATGTTGTAATTGATGTCCCTCAGCTTCTGAGAACAGAAAAAAGAATGTCTAGTTTTTTAATATGTAGCTGTCCAAAGGCCACACACTTTGCTAGTTTTTTAAAAATAAATTGAAAGACAAAAGATTAAAGCAACTAAAGGGCAGAACCTGGAATCAAAAATGGAAGTTTGGGGAGAGATTGAAAGAAATGCACAGGAATCTCTTAGAAGTTTCTAGAGAATGAAGATCTTTAACATCTTTATTTTCAAGACCTCACCTTATCTTGGGATTGGCTTCCTGCTTAGAAGAATTTCTGGCATATTGATTTCTAAATTAAGCAACCTTTACTTAGCAAGGGTTGAAACCTCAGCCTGTATCGATTTTTTTTTTTTTTTTTTCCTCAGCACAAAGGAAATGATATATTCTCCTTACACACACTCTCTTGCATTTTTCATACTACAAGCCTTAACTGTTTCTGTGAGATTTGTCTAGTAGGGAGGGAGGAGAGAGGATGTTGAATGAATTTGTAGGTCATCTTTATAGAGAAAAACCTGCCCCACCACCTAAACATCCTTGGATAGAGTTGACTCCCTAAAATGCACTGTGTTCAAAATGTCTTTTTTTGATTAACCCAGAATGAGGGCTACAGTTTCTCTGTTGTAACCAGTTATTTACCTTGGCCTCAATACCGGGGCAGGAGCCTCAATTATTCTGTCCTGTTCCCTCTTCTGTGTAGGATGGGACCAACTGGCCTTTGAGAGGTGGGGATAGCGATGTAAGGACATCAGACTTAGCATGCCTGCTATATGTAGCCTTTACATAAGTGGATTGTTTCAACTTCATGAGAAAATTAAACCCTAGTAACATTAAAGGGTTATTTTTCAATTTAATAGTATTTTTTCCAATGTAAAAATAGTTTTCAACATGCATTTTTGTAAAATTTTGGGTTGCAATTTTTTTTCTCTTTCCCCCCTTCCCCAAGAAGACAGCAAGCAATTTGTTACAGGCTATATAACATTTTATTAGTCATATTGAGAAAGAAAGCACAAGAAAGGAGGAAAAAAAAGTGAAAAGTTTTGATCCACATTCAGTCTAGAGCTCTAAGGATGCAGATGGTATTTTCTATCTCAAGACTTTTGGAGCCATCTTGTATCATTGCATTGTTAAGAAGAGACAAGTTCTATCATAGATGATCATCACAATCTTGCTGCCCCTGTGTACAATGTTCTGATTATGCATAGAACTTTAACCTAGGTCTTCTGACTAATGATAAACATGTATTAAAGTACTTACTATGTTCTAGACACTGGGCTAATAAGTGCTACTACTAATGATGTGTACTAGAGTTAAGAAGAAAGAAATTTAATATTTCATGTATGGACATGTGATGCACAGGCACTATTCACAACAGAAAAAATACACAAAACTACCAAATTCACTAAGCAGATTCTTGTGTATATGTTTAAATAGGTAAATTTTTTCCTAATTCTTTGAAAAACAGTACAAGTTTTGTACAGGAGCAGACAAAAGAACATACCAACAATACATAATCTCTTGAAATGGGAAAATAGAAAATTAGACATTGAATTGAAGAATGACCTTCACATCCCTTTGTGGAAGGACATTGAACTTGGAAACAAGGAAGACATGAGTAAAGATCCTATCATACATTTTCTAGCTGTGTGATCCTACCACTTATGCCTTGGTTTCTTCATCTGCAAAATGAAGTTGGACAATGGCCTGTTTTTTGGTTCATTGCACCTTCTATTTTACCAAATCCTGAAAAATTCAGATGTAATGAATAATGATATTTTGGACAATGGTAACTTTTAACAAGATTTTACTTGGAAACAGCATAGCATAGGAAGTGTGCTGCCCAGTGAGGAGAACCCCAGGTTCTCTCATTTTTTTGAAAGTATGACCTGGGGCAAGTCACTTAAGGAAATAAGTCAAGTGACTTAGACAATTCTGGAGGATGTCCCATATGCACATCCCTCCTGATCTTCCTTTTTTCTTTTAATGAAACCACCATTCTTTTAATCACTCAAACTTGTAACTGGCATTAGTCACAGAAAAGACTTGATTATCAGTTTGTCATACCTATTGCTTTCCACACTCCACCACCCAGAATCTCTTTACCTTTTGCTTAAACTTTTAATCTAGTTGGTATTCCTCACTTCTATTTTGTACACTTTTGCCAAAGTAATGTTCCTGAGTTCAAGTCTGACCCTGCTCAATAAGTTGAACCTGTTCTCTAGGAACAAATGGCTTGTGTTTTACAATCTCCTTCCTGTCCTACATTTTCAACCAAATTGGCCTTTCCATTCCTCAAACAGCATTTCATTGTTGCACTTTGGTACAGGCTATATACCTTGCTTGGAACACCTCCCCTCCCCTCCACCTCTTGGAATCTTTTGAGCCTTACTTAGGTGTTTTGTTCATTAAGCATTTCCTGATGACTCCTGTCACCTAGTAATTTCACCCTCTCCCCAAAATCCCATTTTATTTTGTGTGTACTGTTCATAGGTAAGTGGCAGTGCTGGGACTAAAGTCAAGAAGACTCATTTTGAATTCAACTCTGGCCTCAGACAATAGCTGTGTGACCCTGGGCAAATTACTTAATTTTGCTTGCCTTAGAGAAAAAAATGACAAACCACTCCAGTATTTTTGCAAAGAAAATCAGATGAAGTCGTGAAGAACTGAGCACAACTGAAAACAAAGTATTTGTACATATATTTCCCTTAATAGAATACAAGTTTCTTGAAGTTAAGGACTATTTTTTAATTTGAAACACAGGGCATAATAGTAGGTGTTTAATAGTTAGGGCACTAACAAATACAAGTGCCCTAACTTTAAAATTTTGCAATCTACAGGTCCCATTTTTAAAAAATGGGTCTAAATCATCTTGGCAGCATGATATTCCTTTTAAGCATATTGACTCTTCATAGTAATACAGCCTCATGTCTTAATGTTTCATGATTCATGCCTAACCTCATGCTCTCAGATTGCTGTCTATCACAGCCATACTTTTTTGATAATGCTCATTATTCATCCAGTTCTCTTACTCAATAGGGTTGGATTCAATCTCCGAATCACAGCTCTGCCGCATTATGAATTTTGTAACTTCAAGTGAATTCACTAAACAAGTCTGAGCTTCAGGAGTTCTTTAGTTTGAGGTTTTTTATTTCTAGCTATAAAGTAGTTATTCACTCATCACTTTCTGAAGTTGTTGAAGAAAATGTAAACTTGAAAGCACTATATAACTATGTAGTACCATTACTATATTATAGCAGTTTGGGCTATACTGCTGCCAAGGCTATCTAGAATAGCCTTAATATGTATCACCTATCTTATCTGAAATTCCTCAGACATTTTTGGTGGCAGTTACTTAGACCTTCCCTCTCTTTAAAGTCTCAAGATTTGCAGTTTGGAGATCTGGACTCTCCTTAATTGTGTTCTTGGACAAAATTACATTATATGGACTTCCTCTTATCTCAGATTTCTTTTGATATGTTTATATTGGGGGCAGCTAGGTGGTGCAGTGGATAGAGCATAGAACCTGGAGTCATGAAGATCACAGTTCAAATCCAGCCTCAGACAACACTAACTATATGTGACCCTGGGCAAGTCATTAACCCAACTGCTTTATTGGGGGAAAAATAAATTGGGATGGGGTGAAGTGTTTGAGAGTTATATTTATTACTATGTTGCTCTGATTTGGGGAGGTGCATGGAGTAGATTGGATGAAATTGAAGAAACATCAAGGTACTTACTGAAAGAAATTATGTTCAGAAAACAGATTGCAATCCAGGCAGAAAGGCATGAGAATAGTGATAGTGGTGAGGACTTTCAGATATCTGTTAGATCTGACAAAAGGAGAGCAGTTAATGAGTTCTTGACTTGTTTGCCTTAAAAGTTTTATTTTTTACAAAAAAACACTGACAAAAGTTCCAGGAGTAGAAGGGGAATTAGATTCTAGAAGTTATTCTAATAAGAAACTGGTTGCTATGGTGGACATAATGGAAACTATAAGGGAAAGTGCTTTCTCAGAATAGTGAGAGGAAAGGTCTTCATACTATGAGATACTTACTAGATTGTGGGAAAACAGGTTTCAAAAGGTTCAGAGGGATAGAACATCTCCAGAATAAAATAACTCAGGGGAATTCAGCTGAGAAGAGAGGGTAAACTTAAGTTTGAAATTCTGTGGACACAAAAGGAAAAGAAAGTCTGGAGACACCAAAGTGGATTTACTGAGAATTTACCAACAAAAAAATTTTTTTTAAAATATGTGGCAGAAACAAGCAGGTAACAAATGTTAAAAGCATGGGAATCTTTCAAGAATTGTGTCAGGAATACAAATGCTGCTAATGAACCAAGATTGCTTCAGAAAGCTAAGGAGAAGGGGTTTTTCAAATTATATTAAGGGAAAGTGGAGGATCAAAAGAGAGAGAAATGTGGCTAATGTGCCAGGGATGATGATAAAGGATAGAACTGCTCAATTCATATTTCACAATGGGGAAGGACACAACTATGTCTATTAGTGAGTTGATATTCAACTTAGGAAAAAAATAAGAAAGCACCTAGCTGCCATGGAGAAATTAAAATCCTTCTCAGATGAATTATATTCTTGGTACTAGAAAAAATTGATGTGATTTTTGATGTTTAAAAGAATATAGAGAAAAATGACTAAAAGGTTGTTGGTTTTTTTTTTGTTTTTGTTTTTGTTTTAAGGGGAGAGTATAGTTTACAAAGGCACAGTGGCATAGTGAATAGAGATTTGGACTTGAAGTCAAGAAGATTCATCTTCCTGAGCTCAAATTTGGCCTCATACTTACTAGCTGTGTGACCGGGCAATTCACTTAGACTTGTTTGCCTTAGTTTCTCATCTGTAAAATGAGCTGGAGAAGGAAATGGCCAATCACGACAGTGTTTTTGCCAAGAAAACCCCAAGTGGAGTCACACAGAACCAAACAATCTTTTAGAGGGAGCTGGTTGGCACAGTAGATAGAATGTTGGGTCTTGAGTCATGAATACCTGAGTTCAAATGCTACCTCAAGTGCTTCTTAGTTCTGTGGACTCTGGGCAAGACACATATATCTACCTCTGTTTTTCATTATAAAATAGGGAGACTAGCTTCCACCTCACAGTTGTTAAAAGGATCAAATGAGATAACATGTGAAGTACTTAGTTAAGATATGGCATTTTATGGTTTGTAAATGTTAATATTACTAACTTACATTTAAATAGTACTTCAAAGTTTGTAAAGCACTTTAGAAATTTCATTTCTAGGACCAATTTCATTTGGTCCTAGAATATGTGAGGTAGACGAGGTTATAATATAACATGGAAAAGATGCTATTACCCCCATTTTAGAAATGAGGAAACTGAGGCAAGCAAGTTAAGTGATTTGCCTCAGATTATACATCTAGTAAGTGTCTAAAGTTGGATTTAAATTTTTTAAATCTCTTTTAATTTTTCAAAATTCATGCAAAGATAATTTTCAACATTCACTCTTGCAAAACCTTGTGTTCCAAATTTTTCTCCTCTCTCTTCCCTAGATAGAAAATTATGCAATATAGGTTAAATAAATATGTACAATTCTTCTAAATATTTCTGCATTTATCATATGGAACAAGAAAGCAGATCAAAAGGGAAAAAAACAAGCAGCAAACAATAAAAAAAGATGAAAATACTCTGTTGTGATCTACATTCAACACTCATAGTCCCCTCTCTGTATGTAGATGGCTCTCTCCATCACAAGTCTGTTGGAATTGGGCTGAATCACTTCATTGTTGAAAAGAACATCACAGTTGATTATCATATAATCTTGTCATTGCTGTATATAATGGCCCTGGTTCTCCTCATTTCACTCAGCAGCAGTTCATGTAAGAATCTCCAGGCCTCTGAAATCACCCTGCTGATTGTTTCTTATAGAACAATAGTATTCCATTGCATTCATATACCATAAGTTATTCAGGCGTTCCCCAACTGATGGGCACTCACTCAGTTTCCACTTGAAATCAGTTTTTCTTGACTCTAGGTTGAGGGGCTCTATGTACTGTTTGGGTTGAGGCAGAGAACCAGGTTCTTGAAGTAATCACAGGATCATGGATTTAAAGCCAGAAAGGACATTAGAGGTCATCAGTTGAATCCCAGTCACTGCATAGGTGAGGAACCTGAGACTGAAGTTAAGTGAATTTGTCCAAGGTCACACAATAACAAGGAGGATTTGAAATCAGGTCTTTTGACTCCAAAGCTACATTACCTTATTGGCCATACTATATTGGCAAAGATGCTGAAGTCTGCCATTTTCTATTTAAGTAGATGGAGGCAAATAGGTTAAGTGACTTACCAGGCTCACATAGTTACTGTCTGGGGCTAGATTTTTACTCAGATCTTCTTGACTCCAGGACGCTATTCACTGAGCCTCCTGGATGCCTTCCCTAGCAGTTAGGGGGTATTCAATGTTTATTGATTGAGGAGGGCTTCAATAAATGTTACAGCAATGGATAAATTTGAGATATGTCAGAAGAGATGGAAAAGCAGGTCTCTTCTGTTTGGCATTTTCAATTCTTTGTAATCAGACTTCCAGACTACCTTTTTCAGGCTAATTACGTTATACCCTCTCATGAATTCTGAGTTCCAGCTAAACTGATTTATTTGTTATTCCTGGTAAGAGATAATTAATTTCCTTTCCCCATGTCTTTGTACAAGCTGTCTCCCATTCTATCATGCCTGGAAGGTATCCATACCTCATCTATATCTCTTAAAATTCTTCCCTTCAAGGGCTCTCTCTTCTCTCATTACTCTGTATTTACTTTATGTATATATATTGTATCTATTTCATTGTGTATATGTATGTCATCCCCTACTTAAAATAAAAACTACTTGAGGACAGGGACTATTTTGCCTTTTGTTGTTACAGTATCTCTCTCAGGGCCTACTTAGATAGAACAAATGCTAATATACACTCAAGCACTTGATACATTTTTTTTTATTGTTTTATTTCTTGGTTCGTGTAGATAGAGAGATAGAGAAGGTCTGCACCTCAGAAAAAAGACTAGAACTAGAGACATAGTTTTGGGAGAGTGTCCTTACGAAGGTTTGAGAGTGAATGAGATCAATGGAAATGGTAATGAAAGTAAGAGAAAAGGGGCAGAGGACAGATCTCTTGAGGAAGGCTCTCACAAAATTGGAAAGAGGAGGAAAAGACATCAAAGGGAAAATGAGCAACAGAGAATCAGGGGTATAAATAGATAAGCATTTCATTTTAAAATGTTTTAAAAATATTTATTTTAGCATTTATTACATTTTGTGGCTTAAACAGTGTTGAAAATATTCTAGAATACAAAAACTGAAACAGAAAGGGATAAGGAATTTGGGTATTTCAAGAATTGATAAAAAATAAATAAATGCCTTGAGACAGAAGCTGTCAATACCTGATGTACTTGGTTTTCTGGCAGGAGATGTGTTGGCCAGAAATGGAGGAAAGCTGAAGACTGTTTTCTTGACAGGATTTTTTTTTTTAATTGTGTGAACAAAACCAAAAAACGTTGTCACAGAAATAAGTAATGCAATTAATATCCCCTAGATCACTGGGATTTGCATCTTAAGACTTTTGGTTACTGAAGAAACATTAAGTCATATTACTATCAGTACCACTGGAGAATGATGACAAAGAGGTTGGGGAGGAGAAAAATATATACACACATAATAGGCACTTTATAAACGCTTATTCTCCTCTTTGTCATCCTGAGAGAAATCGGGAATATAGTTATCACTATTTCAATTTTTCATGGATTTTAAAAGGAGTGAAACATTTCATTTTGACTGGGTTCTCAAATTATTCAGAATCAGACTTAGGGAAAACAATAATCTTGGGATTATTTTAAGTGGTTCACTCCAGTTAATAGCCAAATCTTGAAGTTTCTACCATAACATCTCTCCTTACCATGATATTTTAAGCCCTTATCTCCTCTTGCCTGAACTATTATAATAGCCACCTGATTATTTTATATGTTTCCCCAATTCCAATCCATCCTTTGCACAGCTGCCAGAGATTTTTTCCCCAAAAACTTAGATATGAACATATTACTCTGCTATTCAGTAAAATCTAATGGTTCCCTATTGCCTGTAGGATCATCTGTAAATTCTTCTATTTAGCCTTAAAGCTGTTTATAACCGGGTCTCAACCTACCTTTCAATCAACCAGTCAACATTTATTAAGTATTTACTGTATGCTAGACACTAGCACTTTCTAGACTCATTACAATCATTCCTCCTCTCTAACTCTACAGTCCAGTCAAGTTGGCCTTCCTCACATATAATGCTGTATTTTCGGTCACCCTAGCTTTCTCCTGGGTCCCTTATGCCTGGAAATGCAGTCCATCCTCAAGTCCATCTGATAGAAACTCACACTTCATGACTAAAGTACCTGCTGCTTAAAAATCTTAAAAATCTCTCCAGGAGAGTATAGAAGGAAATTCTAAAGAAAATTAAAATTTTGGAAATTCCATGCCAAATATAAAATTTTTTAAAGCTATGCATAATAGAGATGCATAGTGAAATATATATTCATTGTTATTTTATAAGGAAATATTCATATTAATGTCTCTAAAGCTTATAAAAAAATTTATAAGATTTTAAAGCAGCAACTTTTGTGGTCAAGTTTAAACTTCAAGTTTCTATGGGAAACTTCTCTCAATTTCTTCTCAAATGCTTTTGTCCTTTCCCCCTTGTATTCCCACCTTATATTGCCTTATGTTTATTTTTTATTCAGTCTGTATATATTTCTATTCTATCTGACCAGACTTCCAACCAAGCCTGAGTCACCTAAGAAGCAGGTGTGATTCCTAATTGGTGGAATGTTCAAATGGTACTGCATAATATATGTCAAGAGATAACAATTGGAGCCAAAATCACCTAAGAGAGAGCCACACAGTTCTAGAGACTCTTGAGAAAGGGGATACTACAAGATGGGAAGAAGGAGGAAAGAAGGAAGAAAGGAGGAAGGGAGAGAAAAAGGAGAGGAAGGAGGAAGGAATAGAGAGAGGGGCAGAGGAAGGAAGGGAGAAAGAGAGAGAAGGAGGGAATGAGGGAGGGAGAGAGAGGGAAGGGGAAGGAAGGAACAAAGGAAGAGAGGAAAAAAGGAAGGAAGAAAAAGGGAGGAAGGAGAAAAAGTTGCAAAAATATTCAACATGTCCTGATTTCAAGTTTGCCTTCCCTAGAGGTTTTCAGATAAAGAACTATTCCTTGGATGAGCTCAGTTGTTCATCTCATTCCCATTTAAAGAACTCTCTCACTCTTGAGTTTTCTGGTATATTCTGATTATATATTTTCTTTTAGAGTGTATAAGTTGGCTCCAGCAGTTCTGCTTAGACCCATATAAAACTTTGTAAATATTTTTGTATTCTGAGTTGATTTCTTTGCCTGCTATGTTTCTTCATGGCTGAATTAGTTTCTGGTTCATCAGAGCTGATTGCTAAAATTTCAACTTTACATGAAATACTTTTTTTTGGAATTGTATTGAGATATCAATATTGCTGAGAATAGTTAAATCATTCATAGTTGACCCTTGTATAATATTGCTGTTACTGTGTACAGTGTTCTCCTGGGTCTGTTCACTTCACTATGTTTCACTTTGTGTAAGTCTTTCCAGGTTTTTCTGAAATCAGCATTCTTGTTATTTTTTTATCACACAGTAGTATTTCATCACAACCATATCATAATTTATTCAGTCATTCTCCAATTGATGAGCATTCCCTCAGTTTCTAATTCTTTGCCATCACACACAAAAAATACTACTTATAGATATTTTTATACAAATAGGTTCTTCCTCCCCACCCCCTTATTAAAATCTCTTAGGGATATAGACCTAATAATGGTATTGATGGGTCAAAGGGTATATACAATTTTCTAATCTTTGGGGTACAGTTCCAAATTGCTTTCCAGAATAATTAAACCAGCAATTTTCCCACAACCCCTTTAATATATATCATTTTCCTTTTCTGTCTGACATATTAACCAATCTGACAGGTGTAAAAGTGATACCTCAGAATTGTTTTAATTTGCATTTTTAAAATTAATAGTGATTTAGTGAATGTTCTACTTTTTCATCTTTAGTTGCAACTGTCTTTAGATTTGTTTGTTTATTTACTTTCATCACAGGTACACTAAGTGAAGGTGACCCAGTGTCTTATGGAATGATGTTTCTTGTTTCTGGAGCACCACAAGGACAGAGCAGCTGACTTGCTTCTAGAAAGGGAATCTTCCTTTCAGCTGCCACATCTGGATGCTGCTGCTTTCATTTATATTAAGAAGTCAATAAGGATATGGTTCAATCTCCTCTAGAAATGTATCAAAAACTATACTTTTAAGAGAATCAATTGTTAAATTAGTGTCTATAAACATTCTAGGAACTGGAAGATTCTTCATACCATTCTGTTTCCTTTTACTCAACATGCAGGCTCCATCACTTCAGAATTATCTATGTATCCCATGGCCAAAACAATTCATCATCCAGTTGCAACCTCAAGATAAGCTAGTAGCTAGCTACTCCTTGAAAAAGGGACACAACAGTATATTCAATTCTTTTTTTAAAAATTAACTTTTGGTAAAAATTAATTTTCTTTCTCTTCTACCTCTTCTCCTCCTTCAACATGTAATATATATAGTCATGTGGGTTTTTTCCATGACACCATGAAGCATTGGTGGCAGATTTTTGCCAATATAGAATTTGTGTTTAGAAATTCAAGTCTTAGTAAACTACAAAATCAGCATGAGTCAACAATTTATTTTAGCAGTCAGTTCCTTTTACTAAAAACAAATTAAAAACTAACTAAAAACAAACTAAAAACAAAAACAACAAAAACAAAAGAACCATCATGTTATAGTCCAACATTAAGATACTTTCCCCTCCCCTAGGCCACACCAGGAGAATTGTTCCTGGTGTCACATTTTAGGAAAGATAGCAATAAGATAGAGAAGGTCCATAAGAAGGCAACCAGGATGGGGATAGTCTCAAAATCATCCCGTGCTGAAATCAGCTGAAGAAAATGGGGTATTATTCGGCATATTATCGGCCCCAGTTTTGGGTTATGTTTATCATTTGTCAGGTGTCATAGGTCATATAGTCATGAACATGTATGCCTTTATCAAAGTCTCTATTATAAAACTGTTAAACAGCATAGAGTAAAACATTTTACTGGAAATTACCTGCAATATTCAATCAATCAGCAAACATTTTATCACATATCTATGAAGTGCCAAACAGTGTATTAAGAGTGCTAAGAATACAAATACCAAAAAAAAACAAAAACAAAAAAAACAATTTTTCTCTCAAGGATACAAATACAAAAAGATACAATTCCTACTCTCATATATATTTGTGTATATACATATATGTATACACATATATGCTTATATATGTATGGATTGATACATATATGTACATATGTGTATGTATATAAGATGTTAGCGGGAGGGAAGGAGGACATTAACATTTGGGGGAATCAAAAAAGGCACCTTGTAGTAAATGGGACATCTTGAAGAAAAAAAAGAACTCTATGAAATCAAAATGAAGAGAGAAAGTGTATAAGAGACATGTTCACAACCTCACTTGGAGTCTGGACTGGCCACCAATCAATTCATTTAATTGTATTATCTAATCTATTTCTTCTTCACAAGAATGGCAAGAGATGCTTTATAAAAAGCTTTGTTAAACTCTAGGGAAACTATAGCTATAGTCTTCTCATTTACCAGTTTAATAACCTCCTCAAAAGGAGAAATTTTATATCATTCCATAAAAAAGGGAGGAAGGGAGAGGGGAAAAGGGGGGGGAATGAAAAAGGGAGAAAAGAAGGGAGGGAGAAGAGGAAGAAAGGAAGAAAAATAAAAGAAGAGAAGGAAAAGAGAGGGAGGAACAGAGGAAGGAAAGAGGAAAGAAGAGAAGGGAAGGGAGGAAAGATGGAAGGAGAAAGCAGAAAAAGTGAGAAAGAAAAAAGAGGGAGGGAAGGAGGAAAAAAGGGGAAAAAAAGGAAAATAGATGTAATTTTTAATCACTACTATATTAGGTTCATGTCTGAAAAGACAACATTTTAAATGGTCCAAGTTTGTCATAACTCTGCCTTCAGAAATAGTTTGTGACTATATCAATGAGGCTGGAGATCCCACTCCCATTCCTCACCCCAAACCCAGAAAATTTGCTCTCTCCCAAAGATATCCCACAGTCTTATGCTTCAAACAAAGGAAATATGAAGATAGGCTCAACAATGGGTGTTTTATGAAAAATAAAATTAAATCCAGCAAATGAAGTCTTAAACAGATTTCTTTTTTAAAAAAAAGAACATAAGAAATGGGTATCCACTGCAACCAAATGAAATAAGACAAAAGGAATTGGGGAAAAGATTACCATTTCCATATATGTGTTTTTCTCAGTGCTTAGCAAACAAGGATGATTTTTAAAAACAAAAAATAAAATGACAAAGCTATATATATCTCCTTTTTTCCATTTAGAAGTTTCAGTTTGAAGAAGGGAATTGCAGATGTCCTTGTACTACCAGTCACTGTGATAGCCATGACTTGCTGTTCCAGATATTCTGGATTCCATACCTCCTCTGGTAGTCCCACTATCTTCCTCTTTCTAAAGAGCTCCTCAGAACTCCAACTGTAAAAGGGGGAGAGCACTAGCTTTCTCCTGATTGCTCATTTGTTTGCTATCTTCTCAAACTGGGAAGAAATAAAACTCCCCCCCCCCCCCCCCCTGTTATCTGTGCTGTCAGGCCAGGCTTTGCCAAAGGGTCCTTACAGTAGTGTGTTATATTCTTGATTAAATTTTGCAGCCTCTTTGTCCTCACTGCTTCCCTTTATTTTTTTCTTTATGATGTTTTATGATGATTTATATAAAATGTTTTATTTCTTGTTTGATGAGTCACTGACTGACCCTAATCAGTTCACAAGATACTGTGAAAATGGATACATTGATTTGCTTAGCTTTCCCCTCTCTCCCCCCCACATCTCCACTCCATTATCCAGGTGATCAGAACTGTGTAAGGCTGATACTATTGGTTTGACATACCAACAATCCTTTGTGGTAACAGGGTAAACCCAGCTGACATGCAGAAAATCAGCAACTCTAAAGCCAATTAAGCACATACCAACTGTGACTCAGACCCTGAGCCATTTGGTGATTTATGGACCTACTGGAGACACTCATCTCCAGAGACGTCTCTGACTTTGGTTATGGGGTTCTTGGAATTAATTCTGGTTTGGGGAGACATTTCCTTATCAAGCTTTGAACTACAGGCTGCTTATCACCAAAAATATCTCTTGATTTATGTATCAAAGGGCCATGGCCTTGACACCTGGAATTCCCTCTCCCCTCCTTGGGGATAGGGCTCATTGACTCATTCTTTTCTAATTCTATCTCTCCCCCCAAATTCCTTATTTTCTTTGATTTAAAAGATACATAAACTCTCCCCATCCATTACCTGGCATCCTATTCAGTATAGGCTAGATAGCACCCATGAGCATGTTATTTTTTTCTTCCCTGCTTCTTTTTATAAGCATTGTATTCCTCTTGTTTTTTTTTTTTTTTTTTCCATTAAAAAAGGATTTAAATTTTAAGAACTAGTCTTTGCATTCTTTCAACATCTTCCCTTTTGGGGGAAAAAGAGATCCAAATTCCCTCAAGATAGTATTTGCCTCTATATAAGTGCTCAGGCCATGCTTACTTCAACTTCAACTTCACTTATCACTCTCACTCTCCATCTCCTTGCTTTTAGCCTTGTCACTTACTGCCCTCAGGCCCTCTCATTATTTATTGGTTCCCTTTGCCTGATTACCGTTTCATAAGATACTCAATCCATACTCCCTTTATTCCTAGCTCCCAGACTTTTTCACTTCCTCTCCAACAGCTTTACCTCAGCATAGGTACTGTGCTCTCCTATCCTGTTATACATGTTGTTTTTCTACTTTCCAATTTCATTCATGTCTTCCTTTACTCTATATTCCCTTACTTACTACATATACTCATTGTTTCTTATAGCATATTAATATTCCATTATTAATGGAATGTCACTTTTTTTGGCCTTTCCCCAACAAATGAAACAATTTCCACTTCTTTGATACTACATTAATGAAACCATAAATATTTTGAGATAGAGGAGACCTTTTTTTATCACTGACTTCTTTGGGGTATGTACCTAGCAGTAGAATTTCTTGATCAAAGAGTATAGGTAATATAGTCATTTTCTTAGCATAATTCCACATTAATTTCCACTTATTCTGACCAACTTATAACAGTATTAACATGCTTTATTAATATCAACATGATCAAAATACTAATATTTCCCCATAACATAGAATATTACTGTACTTTGTCATCTTTGCTAATTTTCATGGGTATGAGGTAAAATCTTAGAATATGAAAATTAAAATGGGTAGCATGTGAACTAATGCTTCACCTTTATAGCCCAGATGAGAAAAAAAAAAAAGTGGCAACAGTTCTAGCTCACTTTATACCAAGTCAAGAACGCTTCAAACTAGATTCTTTAGATATTTTTCAAGTTTTAAAAATTTTATGTATGTTTTTAGTACATTCTAGGGTCCAACTTTATTTAAAAGAATTCAAAACATCTCTCTCCCTGCCCCCCCTTACCATCATTATTTCTCAGCAAATTTGACAGCACCCCATGATGCTCCCCTAAAGGTAAGATCCAAGGATCAAAGCTTCCCAATGATACCTAGTAGTGTTACTCTGTCAAGTCCGGGCTAGCTCCCTCTGAAGGGCTCAGAATCAGCCAGAGTCAGGATAAGCAAAAGTCTTTGCCCCACGTTGGGTGCCAAATTGTAGTGTCCTGTTGTCTAAGTTATAATCCTTCTCTGGGAGGAGGTTTCTTTTCTGTAAATTTTCTTGTAAATCCTTTTCTCTGTAAATTTTCTGTAAATCCTTTTCTCTGTGAGCAGGTTTCTTGGGAGGCTTCTGGAGCCTCCAGCCAGAGTGAAGGTAGAATCTCGAATCCTCCTTCCTGAATCTTGGCTCTGAATCTCCTCCAACTTCCCTGAAGTTCTCCTGGGAAATCTTGCTCTTAACCCAATCCAGACTGCTTCCTTCCTGACTGCCCTCTTTTATCCTCCCAGAGAATGGGCTTGTGGGTACTCCAGGGGCTTGTGGGAACTACTTACAACCAATGAACTTGCTCCTTTTAAAGGTGTGAACTAAAGGTGTGAATCCTGAGCTAGAGAATTGTTAAGTACTGACTTAGCACCTAGTAAGAACCTAACTTTACTCAAAGCCTGAGGACACAGAAAGAAAAGAAATCTTCAGAAATCATTTTAGATATGCTAATCCCAGCTCTTCAGGACCACTAAATTTGTAGTGACATTTATTTAAAGGACCAAGCAGGTAATGGAGCATCTCCAAATGTAATCACTTAGTGTAGAACTGAGACCTAATTGTTGTAAATCCAAAAAAAAGTTTGTTTTTTTGTTTTGTTTTGTTTTGTTTTTCTTCTCTGCTCTCCTTCCAGACTTCCTTTACTAAGAGTTTACTTCTGGGCTCAAATGAATGTGAAAAAACATCAACTATCTTTATAAAACATGACCATGGATTAACCAAAGTTTGTTTATATTTATTACATGGCAATGTTTTTAAGAAAAATATATATTTAGTAAACTTTCCCTTTTTTGCATGTGGGATAGGAAAAGAGTAGGAAGGGAATCAACATTTTACCTGTTAATTTTTTTTTTTATTTTAATAGTTTTTATTTACCAGATATATGCATGGGTAATTTTACAACATTGACAACTGCCAAACCTTTTGTTCTAATTTTTCCCCTCCTCCCCCCCAGATGGCAGGTTGATCAATACATTTTACCTGTTATTTTTAAGATATCCATTGCTAATATTATTTAAACTTCTAAAACTCTAGAATTTTCAAGTTACTAACATCTCCCTTCACTTAAACCTCTGATCATTTTGTTTGTAATTTTTAATCTACTTTTTATTTTATTTTCTATCATAATTATCTGTACATCATGGCATTTGTATTTTTATATGATAAAACTTGTAAAGAGTAGAGACTACAATTTAATCTTCTTTGAATAGTCACACTCCCAAAAGGGCCTGGTACAATGCCTTTGATCAATCAATAAGCACTTTAGTATTTGCTATAACAATTGAACAACAAAAAATAAGCCAGGCATTGTACTGGGCACTGGAGATACAATTACAAAAAGGAGATAATCCTTGCCGTCAAGGAACTTACTACCTACTATGTGATTATTGAGCAAGATAGGCTAAGACTGGAACTTGTTTGTGAATATCAAGGAGACCCATCTCTTCCATTTCCTAAGCAAGACTTACTTTTCAATTTACCATTTCAAGGGTATGTTTCTTTCCAAACTCTTCATGCTCTGTCCAAAGGAATGTAGGATGTGTTCAAAGACTAAAACTTTGGGTGTGAGGGCTACCGAGCCTTTTCAGGTCTGTTTTCTACCTTTTGTGTCCACTGCATTTACCCAAATCTCACGTCTTGGAGTGGCTGTGGCTCCAAGAAGCTGTAGTATGCCAGCAGCCACATGATAAACTACTTTGGTAGAAGAGCTAAATCGAGTTCAGGATGACTGATAAGCTTCAAACTCATCAGGGAGTCAAAAGGGTGTTTAGCCTGGAGCACATGAAGACTTCCCCTGGAGGAATGGGCAATGAGAACAATGTTTGCCAATATCTATGAAGGCAGCTGTCACATGCATAGTGGAGCATTTAGAGGCTGACTGCTCAGCAAAGATGCCAAGGTTACCCACTGCATCTTGAGCCCTCACCAGCCATTTGGGTTTTTGTCACCATAGGACTTTGCTGATTGAAAGAGAAGCTTTGAGCAACTCTGTCTCACCTAAATCCAATTTATGCATGAATTAAAACATATCACCCATATCATTTTGGAATTTTTATCCATCTCAAAGTCCTGTAACAACAGGTAAGTGATGAAGCAATATGTACAAATACACTGGGAGCTGGTTACAACCTTGTATATAGGTGGCTCAGGACAGGGTTATCTCTTCATTAAACTGAAACAACAGTGAAATTCAGCAGCCTCCTAGGTATCTGAGAAGCCCTGTGGCATGAGGAAAGGACTAAGAATCTTTTTCCTTTTCTCAACTCTAGCCTGCTTGCCACAGAAGGCCAGCCTGAAGTTGAAACACAAAAATGTACAAAAAACATGTGCAAAGATTATTCCATTCACCATTGATACATAGAATGTGCGCATATTTATGGATAACACAAAGTCCAGTAGACTTGAAAGATAAACAGTTCTTGTGAGAGAATTCAGCAAGTATTATATCCAAATAGTAGTAGCGCTGAGTGAAATAAGGCCAGTTAGAGCTGAATATGTGTTTTTCCTGGAATGGTCATAGTGATAGATGAAGCATAAGAATTGTAATACAAACTAATCTAGTCAACAAGCCTTAGTATACCTACTAAAATAAATGAATGATAATGCTCATGACAATGTATTTGCCAAGAGTCATGTCACCATCATCAGTGTATATGTATATACCGTGACAAACCTGATTGAGGTAAAAGAAATAAAATTTATGAAGACCTGAAAACCCTCTTTCTCAAAGAGAACTGAAAGAGAACAAGCATATAATTCTAGATGACTTTAATGTCAGAGTAAGCATAAACTACCAAACATGGCAAGGAATGGAGTTAGAAACAGCAACAGCAATGGTCACTTGCTACTAAAGATTTGTGCATTTCATGACTTTCTCATCTTCAACACTTCTTCTGTTTACATGAATGTGATAAAAAATTAATGGATATATTCTTGCATCAAACAATGGCATTTAATAGATTATATCATTGTAAGGAGAAGAGACAGGATGTAAGATTGATAAAGGCAATGTGTGGCACATAGTGCTGGACTGATCATAGACTTATCCTCCCATATTCAACAAAAACTGTGGGCCCCAAGGAAAAGAGACTACTAGAAAAATTAATGTCAACAGATTAGAGTGGTTCTCTGAGTGGGAACAGTTTGTTGCTAATTTGAAGAAAAGTTGAGTCAACACACAATACACAATAACAGAGCAAAAAAAGAAGTGGGTTGCTTTCATAAATTTAGAGCATCTGAATCAGAACACTCATAAACATCAACAATGTTGACAATGTTGACAAAAATGATAGGGCAATTTAAAACTGCTAGATGAAAAATGAATTCCAAAGACTTTACCAACAGAATAGCTCATCTGTCTTTTAAGAAAGCAGTGTTTAACTCCATGAAATATAAAGTGCAAGCAAAGCTTAGAGAGATGTGGGGTTCTTGACTCAGTGAGAAAGCAGATGATATTCAGTTTTATGCTGATAGTAACAATCCAAAGTGTTTTTTTTTATTCCCTGAAGACTATTTATGGGCCAAAGACATATGGTGTATCTTAATTACTATTGATAGAGCCACTTTGATTGGTGATAAAGAGAGATGAGCTGAATACTTCCATAGTTTTCTCAACAGATTGTCATCAATCAATGCTGAAACCTTTGACTATCTATCTTAAATTGATATTAGTCCCTCTCTAGACAAATTTCCAACTGAAGAAATTTTGAATGCCATTAGGCTTCTCTCCTGTGACAAAGATCCTGGTGCAGATTCTATTCCAGCTTAGATTTGCAAGGTGGGAGGTCCATTGCTTGCACAAAATTTGAAATTTTTAGGTTGTATGGCAAAAGGTGGTTCTCTCCCAGGAGTTCAAGGATGCCTCCGTTGTCCATCTCTATAAAGGTAAAGGAAATAGGCTGTTCTGTGACAATCACAGGAGTGGGGTGGGATGAGTGGGATGGGTGGGATGAGAAAGGTCTCTGTCTTAGTCATTGCTGGCAAGATTCTTGCAAGAGTCCTCCTTAATAGACTAATCCTTCACCTGGAAAAATGGTCATCAACCTGAGAGCTAGTATGGCTTCAGAAAGGACAAAAGAATGGTTGATATGGTGTTTGCTGCCTAACAATCATTGTCAGGAGAAGAGACAGGTGTGAGAATAATGAAGGCAATGTATGATACATAGTGCTGGATTGATTATAGACTTATCCAGTCTGTCACAAAAGGCAATCTTATGTCACAGAACAACTTATTTTCTTTACCTTTATAGAGATGGACGATGGAGGCATCCTTGAACCAGCTTTTGCCATATAACGTGAAAAATTTCTATCAACTTTTGTGCATAGACAATGTTCAGCAGAAATGCAAAAGACAGAATACAAGTCTGTACACAATAATCATCTACCTGACCAAGGCTTTTGTTATTTTCAGTTGTGAGGACTTCTGGAAAATTATGTCAACAGGTTGCCTGGAAAAATTTGTTAGATTGTACACCAGTTTCATGACAGCTTGTTCCAGTTCTAGGTAATAGACAATGTTCTTGTGCTTTCCCATTTACCAGTGGAATGAAGTAAGGATGTGTGCTTGCTCCTATGCATAAAAGCTATCCATCTATTTTCCCATTATTCTTACAACTAATCTTTTTATTATATATCCTTAAAAAACTTATTGCATACAAATCATTTTGGAAATCTACAGCTGTCTAAATATTCTCATCTTTAATCTCTCTGTTGCCATAGTGTATCATTTATGATTCAGATTTTCCAGAAATCATAGCATTCTATGACACTCAGGTTAGAAAGGAAGGTTTTTGTAGTAGTAAGCAATGAAGCATCTTTGAAAAGTACTGTACAATATTCCAAATGTTATCTAGTCCACTTTCTTCCTGTATAGTTCTGGGCCCATCCATCTGTAAAGTTTATCTAAGATATATATTCTGATGGATCTGTTTTAATAGGCTGTCTAATCATCTGAATTTCATAAATGCATATTGTATGAATGAATGGCATTATGCATTTCTTCTTCTATTTGTCTTCTCTTGCATGGATTTCTAAGGCAATCTCTTACAAAAAGCCACAAAGCACATTTAGGAGGTAATAGTTTTGTAAGGGCCCTTTAAATGGGTGGACACAGTGCAACGGGAGATTGAGGCCCGGAAGTAATCTCTGTGGATATTAGGACTGCCCAGTGGGTGGGATCTTGGCCACATTAAGATAACTTCAAAATGGGTGACTCTCTTGCTGATTGGCTGTGTGTGTGAGACCTCACAGGCCCTATATAAGCCCACTGCAGACAGCAGTCACTCTCTTTAACCTGGCTCCCTAAACCAAGTGGATGGATAGCCCAGAGAGGTAAGGAGTTTGGTAGTGAACATGTGGATCTTCAGACCAGGTGTTCACTCGGGAACCAACAAGTCAGGGCATTAAGTCAGGGCATTATGTGAGTAGGTATAATAAAGGCTTTTAAGATTACATGTGGCTGTTCTTGAGCATGCTACTTGTTATTAAACTATAGATTCAAGAGATCGTGGCCAGAGACCTTTGAAGGCCTCAGAGAAGGTGAGCTGGGTAGAGTTGACACTGCAAAGGTACTCTGTTGGGCCTAGGACAGACTAGTAATTGTAACTGCCAGGAGAGCATGTTACATAGTTTGAGCTCTAATGCTAACATTAGCTAACATTAGTTAGCTGCATAAAAAAGAGCTTCTAAAGAATCTCACTATTTTTGGTGAATCCTTATCCCCTTTTTATGTGGACTTTTCACAAGAATCACAGAATTTTAGACTTTTTGAAAAGATCTCAATGGCCATGTTGTACTTTAAAAAGAATTCCCCCCTATTATATACCAAGCAAGTTATCATCAAGTCTTTGGTAGGAAGAAAGAAAAGAAATAAGTATTTATTAAGCATCTATTACATGCTAGGCACTGTGCTGAGCATTTTACAAATATTATCTAATTTGATTCTCACACAACCCTAAAGTGTAGAAGCTATTACAATCCTTATTTAACAGTTGAGAAAACTGAGGCAAATATTAAACAACTTGCCTAGTATCACTCAAACAGTAAGTATCTTTGAAGATGGATTGAATTCAGATTTTGTTGACTCCAGGCCTTCCACTCTATCCACTGTGTCACCTACCTGCTTCTTTGCTTGAAAATGTGTATAAGAATTATAAATATTTGAATTAGTTTGGAAGTCTTTTTTTTTCTTTAATATTGATAATCAGACGTTCAAGAAAATTATCTTTGTTATTGCATTAGTCAAGGAACTTTTTACTCTTGTCACATAATCCCTTTGTTGGAGAAAAGCCTTCAAGGCTGCAGTCTACTGATAAAATTGTAACTAAGAGTAACTTTTTTTTCCTGTGTAATCTAGCAAATAAAAATTCTGATTAGGCAATTTTGTATAAATCAATATACAAATATTCTTGTGAAATCAAATTAGAAAAAAAGGTAAAAGGATTAGAAAAATCTAAATTTAAAGGCAAGAGCAATTCTATAAGTGACCATCTGGTAAATATTTTCATTTAGCTCTAATTAGAGAAATAATTGAATAAAGTATGAAAATAAAATACATAATTGGCTTGGAAGCAATGCAGATCTTGGGTAAAAAGCTGCATGAGCTAATAAAGAATAAATCACCATCCATTTAATAATAATAGTTAATAGATAACACTTAATATGTGCCAGGTACTCTGTTAAGCACTCTACATTTATATCATTTGAATTTAGGGAGATAGGTACTATTATTACTCTCATTTTACAGAGAAGGAAACAAGCAAATAGAAGTGAAGTGAGTTTAAGTAATTAGTATCTGAGGCTGGATTTGAATTCAGATCTTCCTGACTCCAGGCCCATTACTCTATTCATTATGCCATCTTGCATTTAAAGTATTGCTACTTTGGCAGGGGGGGAAGGGGGGGGTTTATGAGGTATAATCAGATGAGTGATAGAGTATGACCAAGAAGTATAATTGCAATTCTTTAATATGAATATCACATGAATGAAATTTGACTAAAAGGTCTAAAGCCTTCAACTTAAATCAATTCAACAAGCATTAAGGGATTCCTTTGTTTCAGTTGCTGGGAACATGAAGATAAAAAAAAATTAAATTATCCCTGTCATCATATTCTTGCCTCACTTTTTACTGAGAAAGTATAGAAGGAGACTTAACACTCCTTCATTCTTTATGAAAGCGTTAAGATAAGATTGCTTCAATAACTTATACTAGTAGAGAAGGGTATGGGTTTTAAAAGACTATGATAGAAAGTCCTCAAGTTGGACTAGATCTGACTGAGTTTTCTACCATTTAGGATGGACTTAGGCTCAATCAACACAATGTTTCTTTTCTTTATTTTTGGAGGTAGTTGAGATTAAGTGACTTGCCCAGATTCACACAGCTAATAAATGAGGTTGGATTTGAACTCAATGCCTCTTGACTCTAGGGCATGTACCCTATCTACTGTGCCACTTAGCTGCCCCAAGGTTTCTTTTGTTAATAACCATAGCAATTCAAGATCAAAACTAAGATGAGTTGAGACTGAAGATTTTTTTGTAGAGGAAGGAGTCACAGAGTCACAAACCCTTAAAACTGGTAGAAACTATAGCACCCATCTAGACTGACTCATAGTTGAATAAGGACTTCTTTCTGGCCCAACTTTGCTTCTTCCAATAAAGGGGAGTCCTCAACTTTTTGAAACAATACTTTTACTTCAGAGTCTTGATGTACAAATGCAAGTTAAGTGACCATTATTTATGAGAGACCCCAAGTTGCAGCAGAAAGAGCACCAAATCAAGAGATCTATTTTTTTCCCATCAACTTGTGTGGCTTTGGAGTTCAGTTTCACCTTCTGTAAGAAGGGAGACAGTAATATTCTGCCCAAGCTACCTGTTAGGTAATATTGATTTTGAAGAAGCCTCCAGTCATTCTCTAGAACACCAGAGCTCACCCCCAAATCTCCAAACACAGCCCCACTCATCATGCCAACATGTAGTCCAACACACACTCCAACATTTAACTCTTGTTCTGGAAAATAATAATCAAATTAATATTGTCACTGCTATTGAAAAGAGGGCTGGTAGCCCTTTTTGTAGTGGCTAGAAACTGGAAAATGAATGGAAGCCCATCAATTGGAGAATGGTTGGGTAAATTATGGTATATGAAGGTTATGGAATATTATTGCTCTGTAAGAAATGACCAACAGGAGGAATACAGAGAGGCTTGGAGAGACTTACATCAACTGATGCTGAGTGAGATCATTATACACTTCAACAATGATACTGTATGAGGATGTATTCTGATGGAAGTGGATATTTTCAACATAGAGAAGAGCTAATCCAATTCCAATTGATCAGTGATGGACAGAATCAACTACACCCAGAAAAGAAACACTGGGTAATGAGTATAAACTGTTAGCATTTTTGTTTTTCTGTCCAGGTTATTTTTATCTTCCGAATCCAATTCTTCCTTTGCAACAACAACAATAACAAAATTCAGTTCTGCACATATATATTGTATCTAGGATATACTATAAGATATTTAATATGTATGGGAATGCCTGCCATCTAGGGGAGAGGGTGGAGGGAAGGAGGGGAAAAATTCAGAACAGAAGAGAATACAAGGGATAATGTTGTAAAAAATTACCTATGCATATGTACTGTCAAAAAATGTTTTAATTATAAAATTAATAAAATAAAAAAGATAATCTGAAGATCATCCAGAGAAAGGTAACCAAAAAAAAAAAAAAAAAAAGAAAAGAAAAGAAAAGAAAAGAGGGCTGGTAGTCTCCTGCATTTCTTGTGACTGCTGAGAGCAAAACATCCTTCCCTTGTTTACATTGCCCTACATGCATTGTATCATTCCCCAAGAGTAAGGATTGACTCACTTTTGCATCTCCAAAATCTCTCACATAGTATTTGAAACATAGGTGGTACTAATTAATTGATTGATTGAGGCACAAACATTATACGGGAAGAGAAAACTCTAGTCCTGTACAAATGCAATTTAACCATGTTAATAACATCTGCTAAGGAAACCAAAGTAGGAAATTTTGCCAACACCACTGTAGTTACAATAAGAAAGGAAACAGATGAAAAGAATCAAGAAATCAAGGACTAAAATAGCAAATTAGGCTCAGAAAAATACTGATGTATTTATTCCATGTGATGTATCAGAAGTTCACTGAAGAGCAGGAAAAAATAATTAAAATTATGATGCAAAGATTGGGTTGTAAGGGGAGATGAACTAGGCTGGTTTTGCCTGGCTTGGATCAGGTCTGCTTTAAGACAGGAAGCATCTATACAACAGCCTCTATCTATACAAAAGATGTAAATAATACAATGAGTGTAATTATTCATTCTGAGGAAAGGGTTCATAAGTAGGTGTTAGTGGGAAAATAGGATAAAGCATAGTGACTGAATCTTAGAGAATCATAGACTTTTATATCTGATATAGATTTTAGAGATAAAAATCAAAATTATAATTTGTTCACACATGGGCTCCAGAGTTTGTAAAAATCCTTTGGATATATTATTTCATTTGATTCTCATCATAACCTTATGAGATAGATGCTATTGTAGGGAAGGATGAAGAAAGGAAGGAAGGAAGTGAAGGAGAAAGGAGGGAAGAAGGGAAGGAAGGAAGGATGGAAGAAATCAAGGAAGGAAGGAAAGAAGGAAGGACATAAGGAGGGAGGCAGAGAAGGAAGGAGGAAGGGAAGGAAGGAGGGAGGGGGAAAAGAAGGGAGTGAAGGAAGAAGAGAGGGAGGGAAAGAAGGAAGGACGAAAAGAAAGGAAGGAGGGAAGGAAAGAGAGAAGAAAAGGAGGAAGAAAATATGTATTAAATGTCTAGTATAAGCCAGACATTGTCCTATGTATTTAACAAATGTTATCTCATCTAATCCTCAAACAACTCTAAGAGATAGGTCTATTATTATCCCCATTTTACAGAAGAAGAAAATAAGAGATTTAGGTATCATCCTCAGCAAAGTATATTTTTAAAGTTATATCCTGTCTTTAGCTATCTGTGAACATGTAAAATATAAACTTCCTGAAGTCAGAAACTGTCTCACTTTTGTCCTTGAATCCCTAGCACCCAGCATAGTGTCTGGTGCATAGTAATAGCTTAATAAATATGTGTTGGTTGATTTGTGTAGGAACTTATAATTAGCAATGTTAGAGGTGACATTTGAAACCAGGTCTTCGTGACTCTAAACACAGCTTACTAAATAAAAACTATGCCAGTCCAAAATGATATATGTGACATGATCTTATTTACATACTCCTTTGTTAATGTTGTTGGTTTTGGTAGTGATGGTGTATGTCTATATTATTAAATGACATAAATTATTATACAAATTGTTATATTAAACTATGTACTTAAAGACAAAAGACCCAAATATTTTGCAAATATACAGGAGAAAAGCCCAAGTTATATAAAAATATACCTTTTAACATTATTCAGAATGATGAATACAGGATACAGTACCAGAAGGGCATTTTTTTTCTCATAGGAAAAGCATTGCCTTCTAACTTCCAGTATCCTGGTATTTCACATTCAAAGCTTTCTTACCAAGAATCTGAAAACAGTACACTGAATCAGACAAAAGAGTTCAGATGCAAGGATGTTTCCTCAAAATATATCACTAGCAAACTCAATGATGCAATGCTGCTTTTTTTTTTTTTTTTTTTTTTTTTTTTTTTGTTTGTTTGTTTGTTTGACGCTATCACAGTCCCTTTAAATGAAAGGCAAATTGGCAGATTTTTGAGTTCTGGCTTATCACAACTATTCTAAAAAATAAATACTGCTTTTTTCTTAGTGTGGTAAAACTTTTTTTTAAACTGGTACAGTTAGTCAACCAGGGGCAGACTGGTAAACGTTTAACAACCAGCTCTTGGTGGAGAAGTAAATAAAGGACACACTTTTAATCCACATTAATAAAATTTTTCTCTATCATTTTTTTAAAGTTTAAATGATCAATAAAATAACATTAAGCCCTGATTTGTAACATTGGTCGATTTCTAAGGTATAAAGTCTCACACTGAAAATTTAACAGTACAAGCCAGTACAAGCTGGTTTCAGCATATTCCCTGTATACACTAACATTAAGTTTTCTAAATAATCCTGTACTCCTAATTGGTTTTTGCTTTGGTTGCCATATCTCTTAATGGCTTAGTCAGTTTCTGGACTGTTCAATATGTCTTGTCAATCTGTTTGTCTCTTCAAAAATGAAAATAGGATTTTGTTTTTTTAAATGAGCAAAGTAGTAAGTATATTGCTGTTCCCTTTAAAACAAACTTTCTGTAAGTCTTATCATATAATTTGATACCTATTGAAAAATAAGAAGCTAATAATGCAACACACATTAAACTAATCAGCACAGAAAGTGGGAATAGCTCTGTAGAGGGTAACATTCTTTCCTATGTAGTTTACCAATGACTTAATTTGGAAGCACCTAAGAAAGTATCACTTTATAACAGGATCTTTTAAAATAATTATTGATTGACTGATAGATTTATATCCATAAGGGTTAAATGATATTTCCAAAGTCAAACAGTTGGTTTAATCAGGTCTTGAGTTTAAGTCTTCTTATTCCCAATTCATTGATTTTTCTACCATAATTTCTATAGTACCATACTAAATTATAAATAATTATTATCAAGAGAAGACTTCCTTGTGGACTAGAATTTTTTATCCATCTATGTGTTGCCCACAATGCTTAACACAGGGCTTTTGCCCATAAGAGATAACCAATCAATATTATAGATCTAGAGCTGGGAGGATTGTCTGAGGTCCTTTAGGCCATAGCCTTCTTACATTGTGGGTCATGACTCCAAATGGGGTCACCTAATGTGAAATGTGAATGTAAAAATTTGGCAACAGTAAGAGATTTCTGAAAGCAATAACCAAAAAAATTAATTCAAAATCAAACAAAATAAATCTGTGGTGTTCTGGCAAGACTTGCCTGTGTTGTTTCACATGACTTCACTGCAGTTTTGGTTTGAAACACATAACACATGTACTTTGCACTACATATGCAGGAACACTGCCAGAAATACCTTGGCTCAGATTTGAGATGAAGTGTTAAAATTTCTTAGGCAAAAAGGGGTTGCAAGTAGAAAAAATTTAAGAAGCCCTGATCTAGTCCAACGACCTCATTCTAAGAGGCTTGTCCAAAGTCACAGAAGGAGTGAGACTTTATTTATTTATTTATTTATTCTTTTTTTAGAAGTCAGCTTTTGACTGGGTGTTAAACTAAATAAGCCTTGAGATCCTTCTCTTCTCTTACACCAATAGGGCCAAAACCCAGAAAATCCCTCTTCTCCTAGATAGATTTCAAGTGTTTGAAGAATTTTATCATTCCTTACTCCCCCACCCCTCACCTTCAGATTTATCCCAACCATGATAAACATTCCCATTTAATTAAATTGATGGATTAATTAAACAAAATAATGGAATAGACAAAGAAAAATGTGAAACCACTGTAATGTTCTTGAATTGTGAGGGTCTGTCTACTCAATTATAATCCTTCTCTGGGAGATTGGTAAAATCTTTTCCTCTGTGCGCAGGTTTCTTGGGAGCTCTGAATCTCCTCCAGCTCTTGTCCTTCCTCAGATCAGACTGGTCTCCTTTCAGCCTGCCTGGCATCAAGACTTTATCCCAGAGTCGATACTCTCAGACCCACTGCTGCCCTTCTTTTATCCTCCCAGAGAATAGGCATGTGAGAACTCAACAGGGCGTGGGAAATACTTCCACCAATGAACTTGCTCCTCTTAGAATTCCTAAGGTGTAAACTCCCTTTAAAGGCCCGAACCAAAGGTCTGAGCCAGAGAACTGTCAAGTCAACCTGAGTTCTCACCTTGTCACTGTCCAGACAACCTGAGTTCTCACCTGGTAATCCTAACAAACCACATTACTATGAACTCTTCAAATTAAACTAGAACAGCCAGCAGAAATCCTTTTAGTGAGGTATTCAGCTTCAGCTGAGGAGTGAACATTAGGACCTGTATGGTCATTTCCATTCTAAAGCTCTCCCGTTTCCCTTGACATTTCCTCTAATTTCTTTTCTTTCCATCTGACTCTTGCCTTCCTTTGCTTGCAGAGTCTGCTGAAGCTGGTGATTCATAATATTCTGTTTACTCATCCTTTGCAGAAAGTGGGAGTGGCCTTAATTTCTGCAACCATGTACAAACATAGTTCAAGCAGTTAGTTTTGTAGTGAAATGTTGTCATCAAATCAAAGTGGGTAGACTATATTGGCTCAAAGGGAGGAGTCATTATCTCACTAAGAAGCAGACCACCAAAAGACTCATTGAAAAAACCTCTTAAGGCACAGGTCTGATTATGTTACTTCTTTATTCAAACATTTCCAGCCTCTGTCTACAGGATTAAAAACAAATCCTTAGCTTGACATTAAAAACTTTTACAATCTGGCTCTTTCCAGCTTTCTTTTACATTCCTTCCCTTCTCATACTCTATGTGTTCCAGCCATACTGGACATCTGTCAAAAAATCACACAATTTCAAGAATGAGCTGGAATGGAATTAGGGACCTCAGTGGCCATCTAGTTTAATAGTACATGAATAAGAATTCCCCTTCTATCCAACTCATCAAATGATATCTAGCCTTTGCTTGGACTTGTTCACTGAGAATGAATCCATAATTTTCCATGGCAATTTTTTAAATTTTAATTTATCAGTATCCATTTTGCTTCATTCACATAGGTTTTGAATTCCATACTTAAATACAAGCCTTCAGATGCTATTTCTTCCTTGACTCCCTCCCCCTAACCTGAAAGTCTCTATCCTAAAGTTTTCCTAGAGTGTTAAAAAAATTCAAGGCAATTCTCCTACTTCAAGACTCCAATGAATCTGTGTCCTTATCAAGATAGGGGTTCCTTCCAATAATGCCAACTGCTGGCATCCTGGATGTTTCTCTTCCACATCTTCCCACAACTTTATGATAAGGAATCCATCCCAATGGCTTCATGTTTCCTTGACAACAGAGGTACCAATAAAGTAATCGGACAGCTATTATCTGATTACTTTTTTCACCTGATCAAATTATCTTCTTTTATCCCTTACATTAAAGCTTCTTAAACTATGGGATCATGATCTACTATGGGATTGCATAACTGAATGCGGGGGTTGCAAAAATTTTGGCTATAGTAACAGTTATCAAATATTCTATCAACATTTAATTCTTTATATAAAAATAAACAAGCACATCCATCTTGGATTGCAAATTTGCTTTTGTCTCTAATAAATGGTAAAATTATATGTATACCAAAGAATTATTTTAAAATAAATTTCTTTATAATTTATTATCAGTAAATATTTGATTTGTATACCCATTTTATATACTTATGTACCTAGGGTTGTTTAAAAATTTCATGGTGAAAAGAGGCCATGAGTAGGAAAGGTTTAAGAAGCCCTGCTTTTTATATAGTTTCTCCTGAATAGATCCTCATTTGTAATGTGTCACAGACTGTTTATTCATGTGTACCATTCACTTCTACATTGAAGGCTATATGATCAATTCTTTGGAGATTGCCCTCTTCTATGACTCATAGAGACTAGCTCAGTTTTGGTAATCCACAGGAGAAAACATCTTTACAATCACACAATTGATAAAAAGAATAAAATATCCCATTGTACTTGTTAATTATAAAGTGAGTGATTCTGCAAAGCAAGATCCCACCTTAAATACTCCCCTCTAACAAGGCGCACATGACAAAATTGTACAAGACTATAGCAACTGAGATAACCTTGTTTGACAACTCAGATTATTCACATCAAAATGAAGCATAGAAGAAGGATGTGCATCCTTGCCAGATTTTTTCATCAGGGTAAAGCAGTACAGAATTCAAGTCAAAGATGGACTTGTTATACATAGTGAGGTCATCAGATGCTCCTGGTTACAAATGAGATGGTGTGATTGCAATGAGTCCTGGAAAGAGATTCCATAATCATTCTAAGGAGTTTGGTCTTCTTATTCATATACACACAAAAAACAAGGGGATAATGAATTGCTCACTGTCTAGACCAGAGGTGTCAGACACTCACCAATGATGCTACCAATTGAACCAGATTAAAATGTAATTGAAAATTTTTTTAGCAAAATAAATTTAAAAATAAAAAATATAAGTAAAGTTAAGATTTGATTTTCTAAGTTGCTGTACATCTCTAGGAACAATCTCTTTCTAATTCAGTTTGATGCCTTTGATTGAGATTATGAGGTACAGATGGATGAGCAATCAGTTAATCAACAAATGTTTATTAAGTACCTACTATATGTCAGGAACCATGTTAGACAACCTATAGAACTGTCAGTTAGTTGTGGGTAGAGAGAAGGAAGCAAGAAGAGAAGAGAAGAAAAAAGAAAAGAGGGAAAGAAAAGATAGGGGAAAAGAGAAGGAGAGGAGAGGGGAAAGGACAAAGAGGTAAATAGGGGAAAAGAAAGGGAATGGAGAGATTGAAATGTTTAAGATAAACATACATCTAGATAATACTATATAATAATACTATATAATACTATATAATCATAATACTATATAATATTTATACTATATTATATATATAGTTTGTAATACTATATATACACATATATGTATGTATAACAAATTTTCCAGTATTTCCTTGTATTCTTTCTCCTTTCCATTTCTTGAAGGGCAATAAAATTCTATTACATTCCTATGCCACAGTTTGTTTAGCTGTTCTAAAGTCATCAGTCATGTGAACTGTTTCTTTTTTTCTTTCTTTTTTTTCCTATTACATAAAAATCTGCTACAAATATACTAAAGGTGCTACATAATATTTTTTGAGTTGAAAATTGAATTGTTCTACTTACCAATAGAAATGTCAAAATGCTTGATGAATCTCTCATCATGTTTGGTTTGAGGAGCATCCATGGGCCCTTCCACAACATAATCACCAAGGGCAGGTTGGTGGTACAGTTTATAGAGGTCAGGAGGACATGAGTTCAAATCCCAACTCAGAAATTTACTTAGGTATGTGACCCCAGTTGTCTCAACAAAACCAAACCAAACCCCCCAAACCAAAATGTTCACTAAATGCATTTTAGAAAATGAAGAAGAAGCAAGGTTAGAATACTCTTAATGGACACATATATCACCAAGTAATTCAAAATCCACAGAGTGCCAGAGCCCAGGCAGAGTCCTGGAAAGAAATGTTAAAATCAATTAACTGCTTCTCAGAAGGAAATTAGATGTTCCCAAGTAATGAGCTGAGTGACCTTTGGATGATGCCCTAAATCACTTGGTAATATAATCACACATTCCTCTCATAATTGTGTTCCCCTCAGTCTTAGTGGAAAAACGATTTATTTTCTTGAAAGTATTTAAAATCATGAGGAATTCTAAAATATTTTCTCTATTGTTACTTTTAGGGCCCTCTTGGGTTTTTTGTCTGTTTTTGATCTACTATCTGAAATTAATGACAAGAACAAAGCCTTTAAAAAAAAAAAAAACCTGGGTTCAAGAACTGCTTCTAATACATAGTCTATCTGATCCTAGAAAATTTGCTTCACCAATTGGGGGGAGGGGAAGAAAGGAGGGAAAGAATTTTATTCATTGAAAAAAATAAAGTCATTTAGTTTCCCAATGCCCTAAGACAATAAAATACAGAAAAGATAGCAACCTTTTTAAAGGGGATTTCATCACCAGAGTGTTCCCTGTTCCAGTGAAATCATGAGTGCAATCCTTATCTCCTTTCTAAGCTATTTATTTAGAGGCAGCCTGGCTTAGTAGTTTGAATTTTGGAATACTTTATGTGACTTTAGGTGAGGCATTCCATCTTTCTGAACTTCAGTTTACTCATCGGGGAAGTGGGTGTGTGTGAATAATATCTGATACTTGTTAAGTTTGTTATGTTAAGGTTGTTGTGAGGCTCAAATGTACATAAAGCATCTTGAAGACTTAAAATTATATTTGAATTCCAATTACTATTATATCCATATTTATGGACACATCTCCTTTTTGAGAAGTAGGGAATTAAACACCAATATCAGATTTGAGCAAAACTGAGTCCTAATCTTCCAAAGGAGAAAAAATTTGGAGAAGAAAATTGATTTCTTCAGGAACCAGGAGATGTCAAAGGGATAACTCAACTCCAGAAAATGACCCATGAACCAAGAAGTATTCCTTGGCTGATGTGGTATTAGGGAAATAGTGCTGGGCTTTGAGTCACCAAATCATGCAGTTTTTGAGTTGGAAAAAAGTCTAAAGTCATGTATTCTAAATTGTACTTGGATAGAAATCCTTCCCTTACTCTCCCCAAGAACTGGTCATTCAATCTACTAAAAGGATTTTTAACCTGGATTCAGTGGGACTTGTTTTTTTTGTTTTGTTTTGTTTTAATATTTCGATTACTATATTTCAATGTAATTGGTTTCAATTATAGTTTTATTTTATGCATTTAAAAACATTGTTTTGAGAAGTGCATAGAACTCACCAAAGGAATTCATAACACATATTTGAAAAGGTTATGAACTCATGATATATTTGTAAAATCATAAATGAGAGAAAAATCTACTGCTGCCTGAGTGAATCCACTCTACTTTCGAGCAGTATGAATATGTATAGCGGCTCCAGAAGTTTAATTCCTTAAGATCATAAATATTTTCTTCAAGAAAAAAATTGGTAGACACCGGAAATGGTGAGCACCAAATAAATCCACAAAAGCCTCAAATGGTTGTATTTTAACTTACAGAAAACAATTCCTTGAATGAGCTGCTCCCTACTAATACCCTCATCAAACATTTGCTCAGTTGTGTGGATGAATCTCAAAAAGACTTTGTATGCATAGAAAAGTCAAATTCGCTGTGTTACTTTTTTGGGACATTGGTTTAAATTTTTCCCCTATTGTATGCAATCAGAGCAATTATCAACATTATTAGCCAAAAAAACCCAAAAAACAAAAAATAATGAGAAAAAGATTTTGCAGGCAACTGAAACAGCTTGATCTTGAAGTACTTAAACAAGTAATTTATAATTAAGAATGAGATATGAATAACATATTACATCAATACTAATTATAATAGTTTACTACCAAAAGTTAACTGATATAAATCATTAGAGCAAGGAGATCAAAAAAAGCTACCAAGCAACTAAGGCTTTTTAGCAACTAAATCCAACAAAAATTGGACTTTTTTCGAGAAAGATGACAGAGGCAGCACTAAATTACAATTTAAACTTGTTTGTTACAAGTTTGATGATAATAAGTAGTGTTGTTTCATGACAGAGGAGAAATAGTAGAAGATAAACTAAGCAAATCATCCTAATGTCACTTAGCAATAATATGAATAACAAACACAAGAAAAGTGAAGATCTGCAAAGATATTTAACATTATCAAGGACAAAAATGCCTCTGGATTCTAGTTCAAAGAAAATCAGTCAAATTAGAGCAAACATAGACAGAGGAAATCTGTATTGGAATAAATGAAAAATTGAGGATGTTGAGTGGTTAACTCACAAGATACCTGAAAAAAGGGATGATGGAAACGATAAGGAGAATATTGCAAGAGATGGTCTACAACTGGGCAGGTAGATGGCTCAGTGGATAGGGTAATTAACATCTCTGGAGTTAGGAGGACCTGATTCCACTTTAGACACTAGCTGTGTGACTTGGGACAAGTTGCTTAACCTCAAGATTATCAAGTTGTTTAAGATTGCCTCAAAAAGGAAAATATCTTCCCTATGAAGTTGCACCCCATTCTTCTTAATGTTTATGCAAAAGCACTGTTCTCAATGTCAAGAAAAGAAAATCTTTGCATATAGGATAGAGTCCCTATGGTAACATTATGGGAGGACATGATTACACGTCCATATACGTGGTCACAGAGGGTAAGTAAATATGGATGGGTTACAATCTGCATCATTGGAGATATATCCAGATGCATGATTAATTTGAATGTGGGTATATTTTGTATTAACATATTCATGTTGAGTGTTGTACCATTCCTCTTTCTCCACATAGAATGAAAGCTTTTTTAGGGAGGAGACTGTTTCTTTTTGTCTTTGTAGCCCTAGCACTGATGAGTTGCAGACTACTATAGATACCTTGCCTTGCATATAACAGGCATTTAATAAGTGCTCTTGGATAGATGAGTAAATTGATGAATACTGTACCAGATGCCAGAGAAGCTACAATTATTCAAGAAGAAATTAAATATTCTCTTGAAAGCAAAGAAGAAACACATGATTTTATGGAACAACAGTCATTGACTTTACCATATGCTATACCATTCCCAGTTCTACCTCTATCTAATTTATATAGCATTTAGTATAGTATTATTTATAGATAAGGCTGGATATGGGACAGGGAGTTTGGAAGCACTGCAGTTATCAACTCATTTAATAGTCCCAATTATTAGTGTTCTTCTTCCCTTCTCAAGTTTCCTTGTATTTACTTAAATTGTCTTAAATATAATAAATACATTTACTCCATGTCTGCATAGGCCGTGTTCCCTTGTAGAAGATAAACTCTTTGAGGGCAATAACCATTTTTCATTTTTGTTTTTGTATTCTTAACAGCTAAGCTGTTACATAGTAGTTACTTAATAATTTCTTGTTGAATTTAATTGAATTTATTTGATAGAGTCGGAAGTCAGGAGGCGAATTTAGGGTTAGAGTCAGGAGTCACTAGCCATGAATACAACAAATCACTCAAACCCTTGCAGAAAAGGATGATATTCAGTTTTTATTGAACAAAAAATAAGTGCATGGTAGCTTCCTATCACTTCAAGGTTTTAAAAAAATCATCTGTTAAGATTTTTAAGGTCCTTTATAATTTGCCCTTCTTCTACCATTCCAGTTTTTTTTTTTAATCCTATGATATTCACTGTGCATGCTCATTGTTCTTCATCATGAAATGTAAACATTCCTGAAGATCAGACCTTATTTGTATTGCCAACAGTTAATTAGCAAATCCCATCTCTTTCACCCTTTTTAACCCCTATACTATGTCTGATCCTCCATTTTAAATTTTATTTGCAGCTGAGCTAAATCAATTTGGGTCTCTGTGATCAGAAATAAAAATTCCTCAGGTGAATTGAGGAATGGTTAAACAAACTATGGCACATAAATGTGATAGAATATTACTGTGCTGTAAGAAATGATATATGTGATAAAAACAGAGAAGATGGAAAGATCTACACAAATTGATGCAGAGTGAAGTAAATGCAATATATATAGTGATTAAAACAATGTAAATGGGAAAAAACCCATACAAAATCAAAAGTAAATGTTGCAAAATTAAAGAGAGTAATCATAGCTCAAAAGATGAGAAGATATTCCCACTCAGTGCCCTTCTTGGAGATAGATTTGCAGATGTTGCATGTTGTGCATATTTTGTGGCTTTTTCAAGATTTTGACCAATTTGATCATTGACATTTTCCTCTTATTTTTTCTTTTTTTTTTCTGTATTAAAAATATTTTTGGATATAGGATGGTTCTATGGGAAGGGGAAGAGATAGAATACTATGAAAAATAATGATCATATAAATAACCAAAGATCCTTTTTTTTTTTTTCCCCTGAGGCTGGGGTTAAGTGAATTGCCCGGGGGTCACACCGCTAAGAAGTGTTAAGTGTCTGAGATCACATTTGAACTCTGGTCCTCCTGAATTCAGGGCTGGTGCTCTATCCACTGCGCCACCTAGCTTCCCCTCATATTTTTTTTTTTTTTTAATTCTGACTTGGAAGAGACCACTGAGATCATGTATTTTAATCTATAATCAAATATCAAATAGGAATTACCTCTAAAATATTTCCAAGTATTTATTCAGTCCTTTTTTGAAGACTTCTAATGGGGGAGATCTCCTTGACACCTTCAGCAACACGTTTCATTTTAGGATAATATTAATAATTAGATGGACAGTTAAGTGGTACATTGGATAGAGTCATGAGCTAAACTCATGTTCCTGAGTTCAAATTTGGCCTCAGACACTTACTAGCTCTGTGACCCTGGATGACTTACTTCACTCTATTTGCCTCAGTTTCCTTATTTGTAAAAGTAGCTAGAGAAGAAAATGGCAAACCATTTCAATATCTTTGCCAACACAACCCCAAATGGAGCCATGAAGAGTCAGACATGACTGAAAAATAAATGAACAATCATTAGAAAGATTTTCTTTAGAGTGAGTTGAAATCTCTATCTGTAAAACTTTGAATTTCATAAATTTAGAGTTGGAAGGATTAATAGTCCTTATTATAATAATAATCCAATCCCTTCATTAATTTTACAACTCTCCAAAAGATGTACTATCCAACCGTGCAGGTCTACTTGCTGTTCCTCAAATAGTTCTTGATTTGGAGATTTGCTTTTTGCTTGGAGGGTCTTTCCTCCTTTGCCTCCCAGCTTCCCTGAATGTCTTTAAGCCTTGGATCAAATCCCACCTTTTACAAGAAGCCTTCTCTTCCCTCGCCCCACCTTATTACCTAAAGATTACCTTCCTTTTATGCTACAGACATTCCTCATTTTATTGCACTTCTCAGATGCTGCTTTAAAAAAACAAATCAAAGGTTTGTGATAACCCTGGGTTGAGCAAATTTTTGGCACCATTTTTCCAACAGCACATTCTCACTTCATGTTTCTGTGTCACATTTTTGTAATTCTTGCAATATTTCAAACTTTTAAATTACCATTATATCTGTGTTCAGTGTTTTTGATATTACTATTGTAATTATTTTGGGGCACCAAGAACCATACTCATATATAAGACATCAAACTAAATTGATAAATATTGTGTGTGTTCTGACTGCTCCACCACCAGGTTATTCCTGTTTCTCTCCTTCTTCTTGAGCTTCCATATTACCTCATATACAATATTGAAATTAGCCCAATTAACAACCCAACAATGACCTCTAAGTGAAAGGAAGTCAATCAATGCAATAAACTTCATTGTTTTCTTATTTTAAGAAATTATCACAACTATCCCAGTCTTCACCACCTACCACTCTGAGCAATCAGCAGCCATCTACATCGAGGCAAGACACAGTTGGTGCTCAATAAATGCTTGTTGATTCATTAATCCTGGAACCCTCAGGTTTCTGTCATGACTTATTCAAGCTCTGGAGTCAAACAGAACAAGTCTAATGCTTTTTTTCAAATAACAGACCCAATAAAAACTTCATGAGAATAGCAAAGACAAAATATGTTTGCTTGAAATATCTTCCAAGTGTCATTTAGTATTTTATTTCAATATTTTTAATTATCTAGTTCCTAATAGATAGGATTATAGACCTAAAACTAAAAAGAACCCAGACACCAACTAGGTCAAGCCTCTGATTTTACAGGTGAGTAAACTGAGGCCCAGGTAAATTAAGTGGCTTGCCCAAAGCTTCACAACAGGGAGTAAGCATCAGAAAGGAACTGTGGACTATACTTTGGTGTATCATTTAAAAATAAAATTTAACATTACTTTTAATGCAAACTTCTGTTTCTTCTGGATGCTTAGAAGCAAAGTAGTTCTGCAAGCTCACGAGATAATTTTTTTCCCCATACTCCAGAATATATTTCAACAGAGCCTGGTGATTTGAAGAGCAGTTAAGTGGCTTCATCCATTAGAGGCAACTAATTTTGTAATGCTAAGCTGCAGTCAGGAAGACTTGAGTTCAAATCTGGTCTCATATACCTAAATATATTTAATTTTTAAAATAATATTTAAATATAAATATGTACCTCTTTCTATCTCAGTTTCCTTAACTGTAAACTGGGGACAATAATAGTGCCCACGTCCTAGGATTGTTGTGAGGATCAAATAAGCTAATCTTTGTAAAGAGTTTGTGGTCTAAGTACTTGAGTTTTTTCCTTTATGACTTACCTTGGTCTTTTATTAACTATTTTTATTTTATTATCCTCATCTCAAAAGTAATTCTTCTTGGCAATAAAAAATTTTTAAATGGATCTGTGACCTCATCAATTTGGAAATTTCCTCCAATGATGCAATCCATTAATGCCCACCCATCATGGGAGACTCTTGTCCATATCTTCCTACAACTTCAATACAAGAGGATCGATACAAAATGCTGCAGGCCTTCCTCACTTTCTCCTGATTATCAGGATTCCAGGGGAACATTTTAGCAGTTTGCTGGCTCTCTTAGCCTTGCCACATGACCAGCTCATCCTCTCTTACCATCATGCAATGCCTTGATACCATGTTTTACTCTCATTCTTCAGAGTTACTGGTATTATGTTCTGGCCTGCTCATGCCCACCATACATTATTTTGTTCACTTTCTATACAATCAAGATTTAATTCTTTGAAAACTGTTGGATTATATACTTTGCTACCACACAGCAACATTGTGAAAATAACAGAATCCAAAATATGAACTTTTGATTTCATGAGAAGCTTGGGGTCATTAATATTGTTTTGCAATTTTCCAAAACCAATTTAGCCCATTCTCTTCTCACTCAACTCTAGAGTCAACTCATTGTCCATTTGTATTGTGTGCCCCAAATATGTATACTGATGGGCAAGATCTACATTGTCTATCCAAATGCCTGCTATTATTTAAACAATGAATATTTTTTATCCAGTTGGTCTTTACTGTGTGTATGGGCAGCAAAAATTCCTATAAGGAATGACAGTTCTCTTCTTAATGTCCCAGAATTTGATGCAATAAGAACAATATCATTTGTAAATAGGAACCTCTGGAGAACCTCACCAAACATAGGATATCCCTCTTCAATTTAGAATTTGAGCTGGAACTCTTCCATCAATCACAATGTGTAATACATTTGGCAAGTGTATTTTTTTGCCTAATGTTTATGATCAGAAGATCATTGAATAGATTGATTCCTTTTTTAAAAAATACATCTTCCAAAAAATCTTGAATGATTCTGATGAAAAGATGGGAGACACCTGGTTGAAAAAAGAACCTGTAAGGTGGCGTTTTGTTCTACCAAATCAGATGCTTTTTCATAATTCACAAACAGTAAATACAATAGGAACTAATATTCTTTAAGTCTTTCCATGAATTGTGAATTGGTAAAGATGTAATCCATTGTTGAATACTTCTTCTAAAAGTCTGCTTCTGGAAAGGGGCCCATATGTGCAAAAATGTTTGTGGAAGCCCTTTTTGTAGTGGGCAGAAACTGGAAAATGAATGGATGTCCATCAATTGGAGAATGGCTGAATAAATTGTGGTATATGAATGTTATGTAATATTATTGTTCTATAAGAAATGATCAGCAGGTTGAATACAGAGAGGCTTGGAGAGACTTACATCAACTGATGCTGAGTGAAATAAGCAGAACCAGGAGACCATTATACACTTCAACAACAATACTACATGATGATCAATTCTGATGCATGTGACCATCTTCAACAATGAGAGGATTCAAATCAGTTCCACTTGATCTGTAATGAACAGAACCAGCTACATCCAAAGAAAGAACACTGGGAAATGAGTATGGACCACAACATAACATTTCCACTCTCTGTATTTGCTTGCATTTTTGTTTTTTTCTTCTCAGTTTATTTTTACCTTCTTTCTAAATCTGATCTTTCCTGTGCAACAAGATAACTGTTTAAATATGTGTACATACATTGTATTTAACATATACTGTAACATATTTAACATGTATGGGACTACCTGCCATCTAGAGGAGGGAGTGGGGGTACTGAAGGGAAAAGTTGGAACAGAAAGTTTTGCAAAGGTCAATGATGAAAAATTATCCACAATGTTTTGTATATTAAAAAACAAAGTAAAAAATAAAATTTAATATAAAAAGCCTGCTTCTTCTTCATTAGCACCTTCATCAAAAATGCCCTCAATTCATGTGGAGATGATTCCTAATGATTTCAAACAAGTGAGAGAGTTAAATGCTCTCAGAAATTACTGATGTTACTTCAGTAGCCTCTTTTGGAAGGGCTACTTTTAGGGATATTAAGGCTGGTTGAGATGGATCACAGAAATGGCATAAGTATCTAGTGTAATAATTTCATACAGAAGCTTAATCAATATGAGTTGATTGCCACAACAGAGAGACCTAAAGAGACCCAAAAAAATCTGTTTCCAAATGGAGAGATAGCTGTTAGAAATAACAATGGGTAATAAAATTTCATAAAAGATGATAGAGTCCTAAGCTTGGAGTCTGCAAGATTCATCTTCCTGAATTCAATAGGATCTCAAAATAGTCACATTAGCTGTGTGACCCTAGGCAATTCACTTAACCATGTTTGCCTCAGTTTTCTCATCTGTAAAATGAGCTGGAGAAGGAAATGGCAAACCACTCCAGTGATTTTGCCAAGAAAACCCTAAATATGGTCATGAAGAGTTGTACACAACTAAAAAATGACTAAACGACAACAGGATGAAAGATGATAGATGATTATGAGAAATATCACCTCATAAAGCAAAAAAAAAAAAAAAGATGCAATAGAGAATCAATGTAAAGAAAGATTGGTAAAACATTTAATTACACAAAGTTATCTCAATAGTATTTAAAAATGAAAATGAAAGAATGACAAATTGAAAGAAAAAGGAAAACATGAAAGTTAGAACTTTTTTTTTTTTTCACAAGGAGAGTGGAACCATCACATTTGGATCCTAATACCACAGTCACTGATGTGCTTATTGAGGAAGTACAAATTACAAGAAAAGAGAGGAAAAACAACTGGAATGAACTGAGTGTATATGGAATAAATTCATGATGGAAGCAGTAAAATAGAAGTAATATGAGTTAAATCATCCTCCTTGCTCTCCATTTATTCTACTTATCCTGAGTATCAGAATAGCTATTAGTTTTTCTTCTTAGTTTCTCCAGTTTAAAAAAAATTATGTTTCTTTTTCCTTAGAATTCCTCACTAATTTCAGCTAATTCTGAACTTTGGCTCCTTGACATTTTTCTTATATTACCTCATTATTCCTCTGTACTCATCTTCTATTACCTGCTCTTTCTTCCATCTTCTATTCATGTCCTTTAAAAACATGAAATTGACAAGTGAATTTTCTATGAAATTATATTGATCTCCTCAGAAAAAATCTTCCTTTTTCCTATCAGTAGAATTGTTTGTCCCTTCAAAATTTCATTTTAAAAAATCTCTTATCCCACTTGGATTGATGACTTTTAAATCAATTTCTCATAATGAGTAAAAATATCGATAGTGCCAATATTCTATAGCCAAAACCTTGGTTCATGTATTTTGTTAAATTAACTCTCTTTATGTTTTCTGGATTGTCTTTCAGAATGTCAGTGATTGTGAAGTCTACTTCTGAAAACACAATTTTGTCAAGACAAGCACCAACAGTGTAACAGGAAGCTTTCTCCACAGAATTTTCGGCAGAACCGAGAAGTTCCAGATTCTTGCCTATTGTGAATTAAAAAAAAAAATAGAAAAGCACACGTGACTTTAGACTTTGTGATTATATTTTTAAGGTGTGTTTCTGGTTATGCCTCAATACCTAATAGCATGGAGCTCACTTTAGGCTTTCACTAAATGCCTGAAAGCTTTCAGGTTTGTCAAATATAATAGCTCAGTCTATTATTTTGCCCTTGGTGTGCATATTACCATTTCTTGCATATGTCATTTTGACAAACTCAAAAGTATTTTCCAAGCCCCCATATGAAGGAAAAAAAAGCTATCAAATTATGAGAAATATTTTCTTGTGCTCTACAAAAAAGTTTTTTTTCCAACTGCTTTCATTACTTAATGCTTGGAATTCAATGAGTAGTTAGAGAAGTTGGGAAGGAGACTAAAATCCCTATTCAGACTCATCACCCACTGCTGCTAAACTGTTAACATTTCCATTTCCCTGCTGCAGCATGAGATTCAAAGGTTCAGCCCCCTGACATTTGAAACTATATTAGCTATAAGATCCCTGCTAAAGTTAATGAAAACTCAGACTTCACATACCATTTTCCTGCAACCACCATCCCTACTATCCCAGATTGGGGCCTTGTGTCCTGGTTTAAAAGGTAACAACTATTCTCAAAAAGTCAGTCTCCACGAGGGCTGACATTTTATAAAATTTGGTACTTAAGAAGGTCATAAGGCTTTGATTACCTAAGAGGTAAGGCCATAATTTATTTGCATGTTTCCTTGTGATGGTTCCATTCAGTCTAGCTCTCCATGAAACTTGTCATTCAGGGACCCCTGGGGGTTAAATAAGAAGGGGACAAAGATATAAAGCTGAAGAAGATCTTGAAAACAGAATTATTTGTTGTATAATGAAGAGCCAATGAATATATTTGAGTTAGAAGAGTGATGTGATCAGAACAGAACATCAGGATTTAGGGTTGGGAAGACTCAATCTAGAGAGAATAGAGTGGATACAGAAAGATCAATCAAGAAGTTCTTCCAGTAGTCTTAATGAGAAGACATGAGATCCTGAAGCAGAGTGAGCGCACTGGGATGGGAAAGGAAAGGGCAGATATAAGAGGTAGAATTAATGGCATTTGGCAGCTGACTGATAGATCTGTAATGACTTGGATCAGGATTATGATCTTGAGTGATTGGTAGAATAGCCAGGTTATCAACAGAAATAGAGAAGGTATAGGAAGAGCAGAATTTGGGGCAGTAGAAATAGAAAGATAAGGTACAGGGAGAGCAGAATAAACGTTGAGAAAGGAAATAAGCATTTGTACAGTGCCTATTATGTGTCAGGCACTATGTTAAGTATTTAACAAATATTATTTCATTTGATCCTCACAGCAACCCTTTGAGGTAGATATTATTTATTATTATTCTCATTATACAATTGAGGTAAAGAGAGGATTAAGTGACTTGCTTAGGGTCAGAAAGTTTCTGAGATTGTTTTGAACTTAACTTCTCCTAATCAGGACCAATACTCATCCACTGTCCAGGTTTGGAAGACACCTTGTAAATTTGAATGGTTCAGAGGTGTGAGTACAGCAGTAACTATTGGAACAGCAGCATCAGTGTCCCTTGGAGTAATAGCTGCTGCAGTGATACATGCATGAATAATTAAATTTGGAAATGACTGAATGCCAGATTCAGAGGAGGTTGGATTTGGAGTGATTGTGTAGAGCTGAGATAAAATGTAAGATTCTCAATCAAAAATTGTGCAAAACTGTTTTATGTTCTGATGAAATGTAAATATCAACCTCCTACTAGATTTTAACAGTAGAAATAGGTAAAATTACTGAATCCTGTTATGATAAAACCTGTTAATGTATCCTGTGAATCTTTGTTGTTGAGCAATTCTTTTTGTGTGTAGGAATAAATTATCTGTCCCATAACAAATTCATGTTGCACATTACATATTGCACCTTTTAAATACCATTTTTCCCCTCTTGAGAACTGGTGATTTTGTGAGCCATAATGTAACTTACTAAAATTAAAACTATCTCTAAGAAGGTTGGAGGATGTAATGAGTTGATAAATGGGAGAACAGGAAGCTAATCTCTCTCATTAGAGACATATTCCCGGTCTGAACTCAATTCAAACTGCATGTGTGGGTACAAACAGGTAGTAGCGGAGGGCTCTCATTTCTGCGCATATAGCAGTGGTTCCTTCAATGCTAAAAAAGTGAATACAAAGTTATTGTTTGACCTTCAACTTTGAAGAGTACTAACAGCATCGTGGGACGATGTCTTGACTTTCTGGTTAAGTGAGCAAAATTGCACAAAGATGTCAAGTCTTTCCCTGTCTTCCAGAGTCATCAAAGTCAAGTCAGGATGACTGGCAATGGCCAGGAGGCAGTGGATGCATTACCTTGACATCTTCAGTGTCTGTCTGACCAAGCTTTAAGAACTCCAGCTGCCTTCCTAGCGTTTGGAATAAATTGTTCTCCTCTGCTCCTTCTGCTGGATGAAGCCTTCACACACTTGGAGTAGATGCCCCCTGACTTACTTGGTTATCCTCCTTTGGGTTTAGCTTCTCTTCTCTGGGAGGGGAAGACCTTCAGGGTTTTGAGTGACAGGCGGACACCAGAGGAAGAGGAGCAGCCCTGAAAAGGATTTACACCAGGAGTGTTAGCCCTCCCTGAGTACCACATACACTAAGTGACTTAATGGATAGAGCACTGAAATCTGGAAGACCTGAAGATCCTGCCTTCTCACTTTTCAGCTCCCTTTTGTGTTTTGCCTTCCTCCATTGGAATATAAACTCCTTGAAGTCAACTACTTCCTCCACCCAGTCAACCTAACTCATTGGAACCTGTTTTCCTGAGATTTATTGCTCTAACTAGAGCCAAACTGAGAACAAAATCACTATGCACTTCCATTCTAAATAGCTCTAAGGTAGCTTAGTGCTCAATCATTATGCTGTTGCCAAGGATGTATAAACAGATGGACTCCTAAAATAAGATTACTTGGTTACCTACCAGTGCTCTTTACATGGTACCATGCTACACTTAACCCCTAGGGAATAACAGAGAATTACAATGAAATGGCATCCTGCATCCTTATTCTGTTTTAGGATGATTAATATTCTCAGGTGCCAACAAGCTGTATCACCGCCCACACCTTCTCTCACTGCCTGCTTTCTTCTTCCTCTAAGATACTGGGAAGGCAAGTGAAAATGTGTTATGTGTTTTATTTCTTAAAACTCATTTTGATATCGGGAATGAACCTGCTCAGGATCAAAGAAACAAGCAAACACTCCCACTACCTTCCAGGCTTTGGTCTACTCTCCACCTCTGGCTCCCGATCTGTTAGCTTCCACATTAATTCAGTTCAACAAGCATTTAGAGAAGCCCACTATGAGAAAGGCAGAGCTTGTGTTGGGGGTGGGGTGAGGGATACAAGAACAAAGCCCAAATGGGTTTTACTAGATGAATGCGACACATACACAGGGAAGTAAATTTCAAAATATAGATGAAAATAAGTGTCAAGTAATTTAAGGGGAAAACATGAAAAACTTCTGGGATGGGAAGAAGGAAGAGAAGGAAGTTTCTCTCTACTCACAGTCAATCTTCCAATCAAGTGGTTTTCCTAAAGCACCAATCTGATTCTACTCAGTAAATTCTTTCACCTCTAGGATCAATGATAAAATCCTCTGATAAAACACACACACACACACACACACACACACACACACACACACACACACACTTTCCCAGTATTCTTACACTTTATCCCCTGTCTTGTCCTCTACCTCAATCCATCCACTTTCAATATCTCCCTGCTGTTTTCTGAGCAAGATACTCAGCTCTGGATATTTTCCCTGTCCCTGCCCCCATGCCAGGAATCCTTTCCTTCCTCAATTCTGGCTTCCCTGGTTTCCTTCCAAGTTCCAACCCAAATCCTATTTTTGGGAGGAAGTTTTTCCCAATCCTTCTTAGTACTTTCCCCTCTGTTAATTATTTCTTATTGACCCTATATATGGCCTGCTTTGTGTTTATTTGTTTGCCCATTGTCTTCCCCATGAGATTGTAAGCTCCTTGAAGACACTATGTTTGCCTTTATATTCTGGATGTTTAATATTTGACCTGGAACACAGTAAATGCTTTTTATTTTTTTATTTTTATTTTTTGGTGTTTCTGAGGTGTAAATGCTCATATTAAAAATTTAACAATTGATTCAGGTTCATGTTGGCTCCAGTACATCCCTGAGTGGAGAAATAAGTGGTCTGGCATGGAAAAGAGTAAGCACAAAGATGTGGGAGGTTGTGGGAGGGAGGCCTTGGTTGTTGTGTTCAGAGAACAGCAAATAGAATCATTTGTAGCACAATGGGGAGTATATGAAATCAGCCTGCAGAATTCCTTTCAAGGCAGCCCATTCTACCTTCAGACAGTCATCTCATAAGATCATAGATTAGAGCAAGAATGGACCTTTAAGCTATAACCCCTCCCCCGTTTTATAGTTGGGGGAAAAGAAGTCCAGAAAATTAAGTGACTTACTTGCACAAGGTCACTTATACTATATGATAGGCTAAGATTGGTTCTGAATACCAAGGTCTTTTCACCACATAATGCTAAAAATACTAAGAAGTTTATTACACTGAGTTCAAGGTTCTTTCCAATAACTTCTGCCCATCGCTTCAATTTCTCTTCTCTGAGGTCCAACAGATCAAGCCACATCCAACTTTTACATGAATGACTTTCAATTATATTAAGATAGCCATCATGTTCAGTCTAAACATTTCCCTCCACTAATCTTTGTATATAGTAAGTTCTCCAGTCCTCTTCCCTTTCATTTGCCCTCATCAGGAAGGGCTCCAGTTTGTCTATACTCTCTATACTCTCTAGACTTCAAATGTGATTGCAGAAAGAAAGTATTTGACTTCCCCCCCCCCCCAGATATTAACAGTTGATGGGTAGCGAGATGGCACAGTGGATAGAGCACTTGGAATCAGGAAGACTCATCTTCATGAATTTAAATATGGACTCAGACATTTAGTAGCTGTGAAACCTGTGCAAGTCACTTAACCTTGTCTGCCTTAGTTTCCTCATCTGTAAAATGTGCTAAAGAAGGAAATGGCAATCCACTCCAGTGTCTTTGCCAAGAAAATCCCAAAATGGAGCCAACAGAGTTTGAAACAACTCAACACACAACAGTCTATAAGCATTCATTAAGTTCTTATTACTTCCAGGCACTTTGCTAACACAAAGAAAAGCAAAAATAGTTCCTTGGGGAGACAATATGTAAATAACTAGATGCATACAAAGGATAATACATATGTATCTATACATATATAATATTCATATATTGGATAATATTTGTATATATGTAATGGATGGGAGATAATGAGAGGGAGAGACATCAGCAATTGGGGGTGGGGAGAAGGCAGATTGGAAAGGCTTTCTGTAGGAGACAGGATTGGATCGGAATCTTGAAGGAAGTCACAAAATATTTTAGGCTTTGAAGAGACAACCAGTTCAAAGGCAAGGAAATGGGAGATGGGATGGGGTTTTGTGTGTGTGTGTGTGTGTGTGTGTGTGTGTGTGTGTGTGTGTGTGTGTGTGTGTGAAGATCAGTGAGTTAAAGTAGATGGATTACAAAAGGAATAAAAGGGAATAAGATATAAGAATACTGGAAAGATAGAAAGGGGTCAGGTTATGAAGAGCTTAACTTCTGAAACAAATATAGAGAGCCACTGATCATTGAGTAGGAGGAAGAGAGTGATATGTCAGACTTATGTTTTAGGAAAATCACCTTAGTAACAAATGAAGGGGTTGGAGCAGGAAGAGCTGGAGAGGCCAGTTAAGTTGTTGAAATAGTTCAGATGAGAGGTGATGAGGTTGTGAACAAGGATGATTAATAACTGTGTGGATAAGGAAATGAGGATGGATATAAGAGAGGTGGATATAGAAAAAAAACAAGATTTGTAAATAGATCGGATATGGGGAGTAATTGAGAGTAAGAAAGTAAGTATGATACTGCTATTGAAGGCTTGGGTAACTGGGAAGATGGTAGTGTCTTGACAAATGCAAAGATGTCAGGAGAGAGGAATGTTTGGGAAGAAAATAATAAAATCTGTTTAGAATATGCTAAGTTTGAGATGCCTACAGGAAATCCAGTTCAAGATGTGCAAAAGACTATTGGTGATTCATGACTGTAGTTTAGGATGGTTACTAGGGCAGGATGTTAGATTTGGACCTTATCCATACAAAGAGATAATGAATCCATGGCAGCTGATGAAATCACCATGGGAGAAAATAGAGAGGAAAAAAGAAGAGAGCTCAGGACAAAGCCTTGAAGGACACCCACATTTAGTAGGTGTGACTCTAATGCAGGTCCAGCTGAGGAGACTGATAAGTGATCAGAAAGGTAGAAGAACTAGAAAAGGACAGCAGCATGAGAAACTAGAAGCTATCCAGTAGAAGAGGGTGACTGACAGCATCAAATGATACAGAGAGGTCAAAAAGGATGAGGATTGGGAAAAAACATCCCTTAGATTTGGCAATCAAGAGCTCTTCGGTAACTTTGCAGAGTGCATTTTCAGTTAAATGATGATAGAGGAAACCAGATCATAGAAGGTTTACAGAATGGATTTTTCAAGGAGTTTAACATAAAAGGGAAGGGAGACAGAGTAAGAACAAACAGATATGGTAAGATGGGAGACTTAGGGGAATGTTTACAGATAGCAGGGAGGGAGCCAGTAGATAGGGAGAAATCAAAGACAAGATAAAGACTAGAAATGGCAATAGGGGCAATCTGCTGGAGAATATAGGATGGGGTGAGATCAAGCAAGGGTTAATCTTAGTAAGGAGAAGGGTTGCCTCTCAATTGAGACTGGAGTGAAGGGAGATGTTTGAATGTTGTAACATATGGAGGAAGAGAGAAAGGGAAACTCTTAGAGAATGGACTCATTTTGGTTTTTGTTTTTGTTTTTGTTTTTGTTTTTTGGTGAAATATGACACATGGTCCACTGAAGACAGGATGAGGTAAAGGGATGTTAGAGGAAGTCTGAAGATATTTGAGAACATTTGAAATAATCTCTGTGGAGAATGAGGGAACCAAGTGAGGAGGAATGGAATGTTTTTCTGACAACAATGGGCCCCCATCAGATATTAGAAAATGTACATTTGTAAAGGATCCAATCAGCCCAGTTTTGGAATTTCATCTGGTTCCATTCAGCAGCATGTGAAGAGGACTAAAGGAGCTAGATGGTGGGATTAGTCCAAGTTTGGGGCTGTTCAAGGCAAGATAAGACTAGCAGGCAAGGGATTCAGAAGCAGAGTAGAAGCCAGTGCAGCACCGAATTCTTTCACTAACAGACTGAACAAAGGAAAAGAGAACATAGCCTGTTGTGGGGTGATGACTTGGAAATGAACAGAGGCATATGAGCTCCTGAGAAGGACCAAGTACAGTACAGCCTTAAGGGTCATAAGGCAAAAAGACAGAATGAAAGAAAAGTATAGTCTCTTGATTCACTACGATTATTAAAGAAGCCTAAATCCTTTTAGTTCTTTTGGTTGCTGTATTATCACTATTGATTCCTATTGAATGTAACATTCACTAGAATATTTCACAACTTTTTCCTGAGAACTTTTAGAAATTCTCAAGTACATAAATAAAAGATGGGGAAGGTATGATTTTCTTAATTCAAGTGTAAGACTTTACATTTCTACCTATTTAATTCAAATTTTCAATTAAGATAAATTCAACCAATTCTTATAAGTTATTGAGAATTTTTTTTTGTATTCTGATTCTCTTATCCAGTGTATAACCTTTCCAACTTTGTGTTATGTGAAAGTTTGATAGGTCTGCCATATGTACCTTCAGATAAGATAGTAGTTCCCAAACTTTTTAACTATAAGAATTCATTTTATACAGAGATAGATGTCAGAACTTCTCATGTGATAATAATTATACTCTTATTGCCTCAGAGTACTCTTAAACACTGTGATAGATCATTTACAATCTGTATTGGTATAGGAAGTTCCCACCTCAAGTAAATCACAGATCCTTGACATATTATTATACTATTACTATACATCGATTTTTTAAAAAATGGTGTACTTAGTAATAATTTAAATCAATTTACATTTTATTAATAGCAATAATTTCTATATATGTGTATATATTTTAAAAAACAAGAATACAACCAAAGAAATGCAAATTAAGACAACCCTGAGATGTCACTACACACTTCTCAGATTGGTTAGCATGACAGGAAAAGATAATGATAAATGTTGGAGGGGACGTGGGTAAACTGGGACACTGATGCATTGTTGGTGGAGTTGTGAAAGAATCCAACCATTCTGGAGAGCAATTTGGAACTATGCTTAAAAAAGTTATCAGATTCTTTGATCCAGCAGTGGTCTGAATCCCAAAGAGATCTTAAAAGAGGGAAAGTGACCCACGTGTGCAAGAATGTTGGTGGCAGTCCTCTTTGTAGTGGCCAGAAACTGGAAACTGAGTGGATGCCCATCAATTGGAGATTGGCTGAATAAATTGTGGTGTATGAATATTATAGAATATTATTGTTCTGTAAGAAATGACCAGCAGGATGATTTCAGAAAGGCCTGGAGAGACTTACATGAACTGCTGCTGAGTGAAATGAGCAGAACCAGGAGATCATTGTACACTTCAACAACAATACTATATGATGATCAATTCTGATGAGCATGGCTCTTTTCAACAAGATGATGATTGAGGCCAGTTCCAATTATGTTGTGATGGAGAGAGCCATCTCCACCCAGAGAGAGGACTATGGGAACCACAACATAGCATTCTCAATCTTTCTGTTATTGTTTGCTTGCATTTTTGTTTTACTTCTCAGGTTTTTTTTTCTTTCTAGATCCGATTTTTCTTGTACAGCAAGAAAATCTCAATAGCTTATAAATATACATATATTGGATTTAACATATTTAACATGTATGGGACTAGCTGCCAGCTAGGGGAGGGGATGGGGGGAAGGAGGGGAAAATTTGGAACAGAAGGTTTTGCAAGGGTCAATGTTGAAAAAATTACCCATGCATATATTTTGAAAATAAAAAGATATAATAATAAAAATTTTAAAAGAAGAAAAAAAAACAAGAATACACATGTTCAAGGTTTTTTCTTTGATCAGCTTATTCATACTGAGTCATGATTCCTATTTTTATAGGAATTATCTATAGGTCAAAATGTCAAGGAAATAAGTCCATGGCTCCCTAGGAATCTTCAGACTAGTTAACAAGTAACCAGATTACTGCAGAAGCTCAGAACATCCATTTATAAGTAAATAGAAGGGGCAGCTAGGTAGCTCAGTGGATAGAACACTCTATCTGAAGTTAGAAAGACCTGAGTTTCAAATATGACCTCAGATACTTATTAGCTGATTGACAGTGTGCAACTCAGCTAATCTCTTGCCTTAATCCACTGGAGAAGTAAATGGCCAGTATCATTGTCAAGAAAACCCCATGGATAGCACTGGGCAGTGCTGTGGCTCATGGGGTCATAAAGAGTCAGACTTCACTCAACAAGGACAAGTGACTATTTAATACCCTGAACAAATTTTTTCAAATCCATGAAAGGGCTTAATACTATGGAAAGTAGATAAACTTTTCATGCCTTTTGACTCAGAGCCCACTGCTAGGTATATGTCCTAAGGCCTTATATACACCAAAATTATGGCAGTGGGTATATATTTGTGGATTTTTTTAAAATAGAAGATCTAGAAATAAAGTAAGTGTTCATTGATTGGCAAATGGCCAAATTTTGTTGCACAATGCAATGCCATAAATAAAAAATATGAAGAATTCCTACAAATGGAGATAACAAACTAGTAACAGTAAAATAAAAATGAAAACAAAGACTACCAAAGGGTAAATAGAAAGAACAACAACAAAAATTGAACTGCTATGTAATCATAATGCCTATGTTTAGCCCTGGAACAGAATTAAGAAAATTCACCTTCCTCTATCTTTGCAGAGTGGGAAGCAATAAATGTAGAATATAGCATAAATAAAGGTCAAAATGTCAGTGCATAGTAATCATGTGGATTGATGAGTACTTTATGTATTTTCTGTTTTGGTGTCTGCAGTGAGTCTTTTGTACCTTCCACATTCTATGTGGGGTGAAAATAAAGGCTGTTTGCTATCTTTGTATCTTTCATATGCATTTATCTTGAATGCTTCCATGGGAACTAAAAATCTTGTTACCAGGGGTGCATTGGAACTGTCTCTCAAAAACCAATTGTTAAATTTTCAGTGAGAGCATTTGCATTTTGGAAATCAAATGTTGCAAATTAGGACTTGATTCAGTGTTAAGAAAGCAATGAAAAAATGTTAATAATGTAGATTTAACTTAAAAGTAAATGTGTTCATTTCTTTCTTTCTCTCTTTTTTTGTGAGGCATTTGTTAAACATTTACCAACATATTCCTGGCTATTACTCATATTTACTGAGCTTCAGACACAAGTCTATTTAGAGATTTACCTAGGAGGATGAGGCTATACAAACCAAAGAGAAAACAACTCTTTTAAATCAATCCTGAGATAGAATGCAGATTAAACTTAAAAGTAAATGTGTACATTTCTTTTTTCTTTCTTTTTTGTGAGACATTTGTTAAACATTTACCAACACATCCCTGCCTATTACTCATATTTGCTGAGTTTCAGAACAAACCTATTTAGAGTTTTCCCAATGTAGATGAGGCTATACAAACCAAAGAGAAAACAATTCTTTTGAATCAATCAATCCTGAGATAGAACCTGGTCCTATGAATAAGAGTTTGTTTTCCTGGTTCTGCTCACTTCTCTGTGCATTAATTTATACAAGTCTTCCCAGATTTCTCTAAAATTATCTCATAATGGTATTATATTATGTCTGTATATCATAATTTATTCAGCCAATCCCTGATTGATAGTTTACCTTTTCAGTTTTTGCTTCTTGCTATCACAAAAAGAGCTGTCATAAATATTTTAAAAATATAAGTCCTTTTCCATTTTCTTCATTCTTTCTGCAGAACCCCTTCTCAGAATAATGGTTTTAGACAAATTGATTATAGAAGAAACCATAAATTAATGAACTTCAGTTAGCAATGTGTAGTCTAAACCCAATTTCTGCTAGATTTTTCCCAATTTTATGAGTTTTTTTATGGAATAATAAGTCTTTACACCTAGTAATTGGCATCTCAGGGTTTATTAAATACCAGTCCATACTGTCAGCCCTGTGGTTTTTCCTCTAAAAATGTTTGTGAGCGTTGGATCATAAGGAAAGCTAAGCACTACAGAATCAACACTTTCAAATTGTGGTACTAGAGAAGGCTTTTGAGAGTATCCCTTGGATCGCAACTAGATCAAATCAGTCAATACTTAAAGAAAATAATTGAGACTATCCATTGTAAGACAAATACTGAGACTGAAGCTTAGATTCTTTGGTCATAGAATGAAAAGATAGGACTCATTACAAAAAAAAAAAACATAACAAAACAAAAAACAAAAACAACTTAATGTTGGGAAAAATTGAAGGGCAAAGGAAAAGAGGATGAATAGAGTTGTGGAAGCAATGAACACAAGCTTGGACAGATTGTGGGAGGTAGTGGAGAACAGAAGAGCCTGGCGTTTTATGATCCATAGAGTTAGGAAGAATAGGATGTGATTGACCAACTGAACAATAATAACCTGCTAGATTCATTTGCTTCTGTATATTGTATACCTCATTTCTTTCACTGTGACCTTTCTATTTTTCAATCAATATCAAATCATTTTAGCCATTTCTGCCTTTTACTATCTCTTGACATTTGGTATTGCTAAGCCCACTTCTTTTTCACTTTTTTCATTATTTCTTTGAGATTCTTAACCTTTTTTTCCACCAGATAGTTAGTTGTTATTTTTCTAGCTCTATAAATTTCCATTAGTCCTTAATTAACATATTTATTAAATGGAAAGTAAAACAAAAATAATTGTAACATATCGTTCCACCAACAAACCTGATACATACTCTCCCACCAATATGCATAAAGTATGTATGGAGTACAGCAGGCAAAAATATAAAATATTTAGTTCCCAGTAAAGAGGCACAAGTGTGAATAATACATATACCCAGGATAATGTACAGCTCTAGAACTATGGGCTTAATATGTTGTTTTTCCTCAGGAATAATCAGTAAAAAAAAATTCATTAGTGAGCATCATATCAGTGTTGGAAGACTATCTTCATACCTGGACAGTTCCACTTTTGAGTTAGGATGCTCCTCTGATGGATTAAGTTGCTACTCCTCTAAACTAAGATGCATTTCTCTCTTTTTTTGTGGTTTATTATTTTATTTTATTTTTTATGTTAAACATGGTAGAAATATATGTTAAAGTCAATATGTGCATATATATTTATATAATTATCATGCCACACAAAAGAAAAAGTGAAGCAAAATAAAATGTATGCAAACAACAAAAAGAGTGAGACTGCTATGTTATGAACCACATTCAGTTCCCACAGTCCTCTCTCTGGGTATAGATGGCTCTCTTTATCACTGAACATTTGAAACAAGTTTGAATCATAAGATGCATCTCTTTACTGCTAAGATAGTTCTGTCCTTTTTCAGAAACAGCAGGGACTTTCAGATTTTTCCAATCTGCTTCCTTGGCTAGAATCTGAAGGATTTTTCACCTCTTAGACAGCAGGTGATAATACAGAGAAAGAGGTAAAGGTTCTGACCAATTATCTGTTGTTGGCAATTGATAAGTCTTGCTACCACAAGGCTTAACTGGCAGAAAAATAAGTTGAAATAATTTCTTAGACCTCCTTCTTGGTACAGAGCAGATTCCTTCATTAAGAAATCTCATTTCTAAATCATGATAAACAATTAAAGCTTTTTTTTTTTTTTTTTTTTTCTGCCAGCTAAGTCACAACTAGATTACATACATATGTTGAATAATCACAAAACAGTTCTGGACTCCTAGGTTCCTTTGTAGTTCATTCCAAAGTTCTCCAGTTCATTGTATGCAAATTAGTTCTTAGAAAAATGGAACACTGCTGTCATCTTTATCCTAGTTAATATTTTGTCTCTGGGGATTGCTTTTTTAGTGCTTCCTCCCTCACCCCATATTTGTCTTTGTGTTTCCCCCTGCTAATTAATAAAATTTGTCAAAATCTTACACTAGAAATAATATCCAAACCACTTCTATCTTTTCCATTTGTTGAAATTTCTTCCTTCCTTCAAGGTTTAACTTCAGATGAGCCACTGTCTTTGCAGTTTAATTAATCTACTGCTCAGGCAAATTGCTCAAATTCTGATGTTGACCTAATAAAAATTTTATTCTCCAAGAAGTCTTCCCTGATCCCCTAAGTGGTAAGTGATCTTCTCCTTCTCAAAGTTTCTTTCTATGCATTCAGCCCAAATACTTATTTGCACATCCCCACTAAGATTATAAACTCCTTGAGGGCAAGGATCATATTTTATTTCACTTTTATATTCCCAAAACCTAGTGTTGTACTTAATAGGTGCTTGGTAAATATGTGTAACTGAATGGAATTTACATATCTTTCATCTACTGTTTTAAACATATAGTCACTGTTTTAAGCATATGTTACATATATAAATTTATATAATATATAATTTCTAATTATACAAATATTACATATCATATCATATTAAAATATTTTATATATGTGTTATATATTATATGCATATAGAATATAAATTTACATGTCCATGTTTCCTCATTTCTGGCATTTAAGTAATGACAACACATACACATATATAAAATCGTTGGCAACATCAATATAATATGATGATCAATTCTGAAGGATGAGACGCTTTCCAACAATGAGATCAGATTCCAGTTCCAATGATCTTGTGGTGAAGAGAGCCACCGACACTCAGAGAGAAGACTGTGGGAACTGAGTTTGGATCACAACATAGTGTTTTTACTCTTTTTGTTGTGGTTTGCTTGAATTTTATTTTCTTTTTCATTTTTTTCCTTTTTGATCTGATTTTTCTTGTCCAGCAAAACAACTGTACAAATATATATATATATATATATATATATATATATATTGGATTTAACATATATTTTACCATGTTTAACATATATTGGATTACTTGCCATCAAGGGGAGGAGGTGGGGGACAGAAATTGGAACACAAGGTTTTTCAAGGGTCAATGTTGAAAAATTACCCTTGCATATGTTTTGAAAATAAATAACTTCAATTAGGCTCATAGACTAATCAAAATAATGAAGTAATCAAAAATAATGAGTGAAGGGATGCCATTAAAAGGACAGAGGGGAAAGGGAGAGGAGAAATAAGGTCAAATCTAGAGAGATGGAAGAGAACAAACTTAAATCTGTGTCAGCAACTACATGATGGAATAGTATGCTAATTATGAAGGTGCTTTGGTCACAGAGGTTATTTGTAAGTCCAGGAGCCTTTGGTGTGCTTGCTCAGGGGAGGAGAGTCCCTTATCTGCAGGATCCTTTGAGTTGAACAAGTCTTGGTCATGCTGACAAGATAACAGTCCCAGGAATGTGGTGGCCTCCCTTTGTGGATGTGATAAGGTTGTCAGTGGGAACAGGATGGACTCCATGGGAGGTTACATCATTCCTGACAATTATTGCACCACATCCTTGGATGTATATGACATATGATTATATCATATTTTATCAAAGAATGTAATATATAAATATATATGAATCACTGACTTATCTATCATCCCTCTAGCTTATAATCTTAAACAAATCATTATTGACTAAGCAAATATCTAATGAATGAGCCAAAATTAAGGCCCAAAATATCTACTGATTCTGGTCCTAGTCACCTAAGCGTCTTAGAAAAATTCCTTTTTCTCTTCTCTGTGTACAGTTGGCAAAACTGAAAAGGAATGAAGGTCTTTAATCTTCTTGGGAACAGAACCTTTTAAAGCCACCAGTAAGTTGCCTCTCAACCCACAGATCTAGACATAAAATCCTATTGCCTTTAAATAATTTAAATATCCTAAAAATGGAACTTTCAGAACTTCCTTTGGGAGATCATTCCATTCCATTCATTATTAACAGGGTACTTACCACTAGCACCTAAATGCTCAGAATTCTGTCTGGAAGCTTTTCCCTACTATTCATTGTTTCATCTTCTTTCCATCTATTCATTCCTGTTTGCTTTTTTTTTTTTTTTTCTGAGGCTCTGGGGTAGAGTGAGAACAGGTAGAACCTTGGGACGGCTCATTCACAAAGCCCCTGGGGTCATAATATCTAGTGCAATTTGAAATGTGAAATGGGACTTTGCAGACTCCCAAATCAGGGAGATCTGGGCAAATTGTGCCTTTTACTGTTTTGTTAATATCATTTTTGCTCAGGCCAACTGCCCATGAAATGGCTAATTGCCAATACTCTGCTATTGCTATTGATAGCACATAGGCTTTATGACATTTCTAAACTTCTACAACAGACCCAAAAAATACTAATGCAAAGATGACACAATTTAATCAAATCCTCTACCTGCATTCCATAGGACACAGTTCTAGGCACTAAGAAAAGAGCAAACATTGCAGAGTGCCTCAAAGAGTTTAGAATCTTATTTGGAATTGCTAGATGACTGCTATAGTTCTAGCAATTCTTTCCCCTACATTGCATACCCCTGAAGATTATGATTTCAGTGTATGATTTCAGAAGCTATTTTCAGTCTTTTATGCACCATTTGGGCCCTCTGATTGGATTTGACCTGAAGCCTTTGCTTAATTGGCACCCTATTGCTGCCAAGATGTTCCTGTTGGCCTTTTTTAAACATCTTTTTGGGAGTCTTTCACTGTTTCCCTTGACCTATTTTTTTAATAGAGTTAATGCAACATTCACTGAGTTCCTTTCATCTAATCATTTCAGAATTTTACCCAAAGACACATCATTACACAAGAATGAGATCAGATGTTCTTGATTAGCCCATACTGCTGCTTTTCCTGAACTAAACCTCCTCTAGTGTTAAAAAGTTTTTCATCTGGTGTTTATTCCTCTAATTTTACAAAGTTCTGGTTTTGAATTGTGCCGTTTTTTGCAAGGTCAAGGCCCCATTTATTTTTTTCTTACATTTTCTTTTTTATTTGTGGGGTCTTTTCTTCCCCAACTATGCATTAGGAGCAGCAAAGTGGTGGATGAATCATGAAAATTCATCTTCCTGAATTCAAATCCTCAGACATTTACTAGCTGAGTGATCCTGGACAAATCACTTAACCCTGCTTGTCTCAGTTTCCTCATCTGTAAAATTAGCTGGAGAAGGACATGGCAAACCATTTCAGTAACTTTGTCAAGAAGATCTCAAAAGGGATCATGAAGAGTCAGACGTGATTGAACAACAACAACTCTGAATTCCTAGAGGAGATGCCCATCATTAACAAACAACCATCACTCAGTAACCTCACCAAATCCTTTATGGTTTCAGTTTATTTGTTCAATTATTATCTTTATGCTTACTTCCCACTTTGTTTTCAGTTCTTTGTTACCACAAAAATGCTTCTCTGAATATTTTGCAACTCCTGGGAAGTTTGTGTCTCTATTTGACATCCTTAAATTATATGTGTCCAACCCTGGGATCTCTGGGACAAAGAGTATGTACAATTTAGTGACTTTTCTCACCAATTTCAAAATATTTTAAGCCTATTCTTCATCATTCCAATCTCTATCCCTTCCAGTACTCCTGGTTCTCCAGGTCCTTCATTCTTTCTTTATCCTTCCTTCAGGCTTAACATTCATAAACTAGTTCAATGTGGTATTGTCTTCTACTCTTGAATCTTTTGCTTCATTTATGCCTATTATTACTCACAATCTGCCAATTGCTGGTCCCTAATTACCTACCACCATTTTGCCCTCTTTTTTGTTTTTTAAATTATAAAATTTTTTCCATCATTTTCCTTCTCTGTTTTTACTTCTGAGCTATTGGAGAAAATGTCAGTTGTATCCTCTACAAATTCATTTATGCCTTGTGTTAAAGGTACCCTCATTGCTATATAGTGCAGAGAAAATGATTCATTATGTTCTTTATGGAAAATTATTATATTGTTTAAGTCTAACTTTATGTGATCAAAGATTGTTCCTACCCAGAATGTCCCTGACTCCAGTAATTCTCCAAGAATTCTGAGAGATAGCTACAAGTATTTTGCGTTCCCCCAGTCCTGGATTCACCCAAAGCATTCTTGTTTTAGGCAACCTAACCCAAGGATTTGTGAGGGGTCTACCCAAGCTTGTGGCTTTGGTTACCTTGTGTTTTGGCTTCACCTTAGTTTTATTGAATAAAACATTTAATCGTATTGATTTCAATCTACCTTGCTTTCAAATTGCTCTTTCAGCAGGTTTGTGTGACTATGTCTGAGTGGTAAACCCATGGTCATCCTTGTCTAAATCACATATAATATAAACCTTCTAGATACGACACTGGTGAAAGCTACACCTTCTTTCTGGTTCACTCTCCTCTACCAAATGGTCTAATAAATTTCTTTCTAAAACTAGTTCAGATTTTGGGATCTGTTCTCATGAACAACAATGGAAATCAACTTATTGTGCCTTCAGTTTATTATCATTCTCCCCTTAGAAGTTATTACATTATAAAACTTTCTCCTCCTTCCACAAGCCCTTTACTCTATCACCAAACCCTTATCCCTCAGCAAATTGTCTCTCCTCTGAGGTTACCTGTCATGAGTTCCCCTTTCCCCTGATCAAAAAACTTGAGAGGTTCTTTTTTTCCCTATTTTATTTTTGCCATAACCTACAAACTCCCCAGTCTGGTTTTTAAGAACTTCCACAATGTGGTTTCAACTTACCTTCCCAGTCTTATTTCACATTTTTCCCTTTCACCCACTCTATATTCAGGTTAAACCAGACCACTAACTTTTCCCAGAACTCAATTATTATGCCTTCTATCTTGATGCCTGGAATGTGATCTTTCTTCCTCTCTCCCCTTTGTAGAATATTTATCTTTCTAAGCCCAGCTCAGACACCATATCCTACAAAAAGTGCTTCCTGCTTCCTTCACTTGTTACTCTCTCTCCCTTCTCAAATTACTTTGTAATTATTTATTCATGTACAAATTGGACATTCCATATCCCAGAAAAAGAATGTAAATTCCTTAAGGGTAGGGACTATTTTAGTTTTATCTTTGTCTCATCAGTGCCCCTATGTACAATGCTTTGTGGATGGAAGATACTTAATCAGCATAGGGTGTTCTAAAAGTTTTAGTGTGGTTTTGAGCTTTGGTAGCTTGAAGTCCTGTGATTTTGGGGGACACCCTCTTATTTGTTGAGTTGAATTGAAATGGCAGGGTCCTTTAGAGATTAAGAAAAAAAGGTAGGTCTGCCTTCCTGGAGTGGTTCAACCATTGGGGAGATAGAAAGGAAGACCTCAGAGTTCTTTCTATTGAACTGAATCTGTGGCTTATAAACCAGCTTTGATCATAGTGCCAGTCCTTCCACCCTCACCCTCACAATTAGATCACATCTTTTGGGCCTATTTTACCCTTTTTTTGTTGTTGTTGTTGAGGCAATTGGGGTAAGTGACTTGCCCAGGATCACATAGAAAGGAAATGTTAAGTGTCTGAGGCCAAATTTGAACTCAGGTCCTCCTGACTTCAGGGCTGGTGCTCCATCCACTGTGCCACCTAGCTGCCCCTATTTTACTCTTATACCAGAGTTCCCTTTAAGAAATCTCCAAATATTGCTTCTTTATTATAGCTTATAGCTAGACAGTAAAAGAATCCTCAGTTCTATTATAAGCACTCAAGATGTCAATATACATTGAAAATTAAGAAATCTCTAAACCATTCTATAGAAAATTCAGAAAACACATAAAAGATTCAGTCTAGTTCTTAAATCCTTGATGCATTATTCTTCCCTTTCTAGTCTTTTCCCCATTGAAATAACACAGTCCCCCAGACACATAGCACCTCTGTCCCATGGTGTGAACTTCTCTTGGAAAGGAAATGAATTGGGACTTCTTAGAAGGCTAACTCTTTGATGTCTTGGTGAGTGTAAGACCAGGAACCCATGTAAGCATCCCGTTTTATGATACTATCCTGATGATTTGCATTTCCCTTTACAAGGAATATATAATTGAGGTTGTTGGACAGGAAGCCCTCCAATATTTTAGTAAGTCCCACTTTCACTTAAGATTTTGTGTTGGACCTCTTCTTGTCTCTTTATGCTCTCTACGTTCTCTTCAAAAACTCCCTTAGTTTTGTCATCTCTATTCATCCTCCCAGATTAATATATTTAGCTCCATTTCTTCCGAGTTCTAGTCCTACCTCACAAATGCCTCTGAAATATCTCTAACCTGCTTCCCTAGAAGCATATCAAACTCGATAGGTACAAAGCTGAACTTATTATGTTTACCCCAAGCCAGCCCTCTTCCTGAATTTCCTATTTCCATAGAAGGTACTACCATCCCTCCAGTCACTCAGGTTCACAACTTCAGCATCTTTTGGTGCTCTTCTCTCTTACATTACATCCAATTAATTGTTAAGTCCTGTTGATTTCTACCTTCACAATATCTATTCTATCCATCCTCTTTTTTCCCCTCACCTCATTGATTACTCTCAGTCTTTATCATCTCTTGTTGTTATCCTTCATTCTTGAATAGGACCATGACATCAGGGAGGTGATGACATGACATGCAAGTGATTGGATTTAAGTGAGAGAGCGCTGTGCAAAGTCACCTGCCTCACCTTCCCCTCCAGAGTCATCTGGATCCAGTGGATAGAATAGAATAACTGGAGATGGCCTTGGATGCAGTGGGAGACCTTGACCTTTTTAAGCTAAATTGTTTAACAGATCTCAGTTTGAGGCCATACTCATTCATGAGATTGGTGCAAGACTTCCCTATCTGGTCTCTCTACCTCCACTGTTTTCCTTCTCCAATATTTAATGCCAATACATGACAACATGGCATCTTTCTAACTATGTCAATCCCCAGTTTAAGAAGTTTCCATGAATCTCTGTTGATTCTAGAATGAGATTCATTTAAAGTCCTTCATAATCTGGTTTCAACTTACATTTCCAAACTGATTTAATATTAATTCTATCCCATCTCTTCTTTGTGAGTCAAATCAGCTTTCTTGCTATTATCTGTCTATGACATGTCTTCCATCTCCATCCCTTTACATAAACTACCTACCTTCAGCCAAGTCGCCCTACCTGGAATGTTCTCTCTCTCCACCTTCCCTGAAGACCCTCCCTTTCTCTGACTCAGCCTTCAAATACAGTTCCAATGAACACCATTAGATTCCACTGGAGGGAATCACATATCTTTTCTTCAATATAATTCACAGTATGTCTGCCCAGCATTTACCAAGTCAGTCAATCAATAGTAAACAAGCATATATTAAGCATGCTGCGTTTCCACTGTCAGCTGGATGCACTTCACCCCACCCCAAGCTCAGCTAAAGGTTTCTCAGCGTGACTCCTGCAGAGCCCCCTTCCACTTTAACCCTTGGGTCCACTACCTTCTTGGTCAGGGACCATCTGTTTTGCCATTTCTTCCCAAGGTTCTCAGGATCTAGATATTTGCTTGGTTACTTTGTCATAATTTAACTACCACCTGGCCTTTCCATCTGCTCTCAAGTGAACCCTCCTTCATGATTGTGAGCTTCTTTCTATTTCTATCCTTAGCATTTAGCACAGTGCTTAGCACATAGTAAGCATTTAATAAATGATTTTTCATTCTACTCCATTGGGATCTTTTCAAACATAGTTCAGGGGCTACCTGATTCCCTTCCCTCATTGTAGCTGTCAGTATTCTTTCTCTCACAAAATCATATATTTATTTTGCACAGATTTTGTAATTTTAAACCAGTTTTATCTAGTTTCCCTTCAGCAGAATGAAAGCATCTTAAGGGCAGAGACTGTTTCATTTTTGTATCTTCCTAGTATCTATATATAATAGGTGTTTGATGAATATTTATTAACTTCATTAATTGAATAAAAGATACTTATAGGCCTTCAATTGTATGTCACTACTCAGAAGACTTGGATTCCTGTGGAAGGAAAATGACCTTGGAGTTTCTAAAGGGGCAATCCCTTTCCCATGAGACCTGTACTGTCTGTTTGAATAATTTGTGGAAATATAGAAGAGCAAAATCTAGGATAGTCTCTTACTGAGCTTCCTCTTACAAGGGATACCTGAACAAACTTTGTCTCCTCAAAAGGATGATACTACCTGTGAACTCCTCTGCCTCTCACTAGGAAGCTGAATTCTGGGGTTTTCTTATCTCTCTAAGAAGTTGATGTTTCCCAAGAACCTCTTTTCTCTTTCTCAAAAGTTAAATCTTAAATTGAATGCAAGAAAAATGTTAAAAAAAAAAAAAAGAAAGAAAGAAAGAAAAGAAAAGAAAAGAATGGAAAAGAAAAGAAAAGAAAAGAAAAGAAAAGAAAAGAAAAGAAAAGAAAAGAAAAGAAAAGAAAAGAAAAGAAAAGAAAAGAAAAGAAAAGAAAAGAAAAGAAAAGAAAAGAATGGAAAAGAAAAGAATGGAAAAGAAAAGAAAGTTAAATCCTACCCATTTTCTTGGACTTGTTGTTGCTAGGGAGGGAGCCTAGAAATTACTTATCTCAGTAGAATTCTCAAAACTAGGGTTACCATAGAGGTACTTTCCTTCCCATCAGAGCTGCATTGTACAAATAACTCACAATAATAACAGAAGGCAAAAATCTAGGTCTTTCACTCAAGCACTGTGGCGTAATCACTCCTGTTTTCAGTCCAAGGAACTACTTTCACAATCTTGTTCCTTCCAAGAAGCTAATGCTGCCCAGGAACTCCCCCTTTTCTAGCCAGAATGTTGGATCCCAAAACTTTTGAACCCAGGTTTCCTATACTAATGATCTTAAAGGCTGGCAATGCTCAGAAATCACCCTTATCTCTCTAGAAGGCTGGCATCCCACTATTTGGTTGTGGGCTTCCCTCTTTGGGATACACCTGTTTGAGACCAAGACAGGTGCCACATGTCTCTGCCACTCTATCTAGTTCCAGATATTGTAAGAACTCTTATTACTTCACCATTACCACCCTGCTCCAACTACTGCTCTCATTGAAGTTTATGGAAGGATGATTGGTTATTTTCTTACTGGGCTAAATCAATGTTCAAGTGCCACCTCAAGGACCAAAGTCCTCTCTTTGGTCTTCATATTTGACTTACACTCAGGAAGAGAAAAATTGGCTCTTCCAAAGAAGTATTACTAACAATTACTATTATTAATAACGATTATTATTATTTTGAACCAGACTTATGATTTGATCATCAATAAGCATTTATTAAATACCATTTTGAATCAAATAACATCTTCCAGTACCAAGTCTTGGAGATACAAAGAAAGACAAAAAGATTCTCTGCTCTCAAGTAGCTGATAGTTATATGGAAGAGATGACATGCAAACAACTATCTACAAACAAGATGTATATAGGATAAATTGCAGGTAGTCCCAGGAGAAAGCTATTAGCATTAAGGAGGACTACAAAAAACTTCTTGGGAGAAGGTAGGATATTAGTAGAAATTTGAAGGAAAGTAGAAAAGCCAAGAAGTAGAAATAAGGAAAGCGAGAATTCCAAATACTGGAGGGAAAGTCAGTAAAAATTCCCGGAATCTTTAGATGGAAGAACAGCAGGGAGGCCAGTGTTACTAGATCACAGATTATAAAGCAAAGGAGTAAAGCACAAAAAGATTGGAAAGATAGAAGAGAATCACTTATGAAGGGCTTTAAAAGTATATTAATTCCTTTAAACAGTTGTAAATTTGTCTTTTTGTCATTAGTTTTTGCATCTGATGGGCGAGGTAGAGTTGCTTTAATTGTATCTTTCTTATTATTAGAGATTTGGAATTAGATTTTTTTTCCATATAGTTGCTAATAATTTGCTTTTCTCATTGAAGATTTGTGCGTTCAAAGTATGTAGTAGCTCTTTTAAGTTTTCTCTCCCATGATTAGAACAAATATTTTCCATGGCATAGCCTAGAGACTTCTTGGAAATTTTGTGTTTACTTGCAGTTTTCATCCAATATTACTTCATTGACATAATGTAACAGTATACAATGGAGTCTTATGAGCCAATTTCACCATTGACTTTAAGACTGTAGATTATAGAGAACTATGAGGATTTTTAATACTTATCACTATTCTGCACCATCTTGTCTGGGTAAGTGAGTTCTGGATCTAAAAGATGTCTTGTGGCTTCATATTAATTCTTATCTTTCCACTGATAATAGCTGATGTTTTGATAACATAAGGTCATGGTTCTGAGTCAGGTTTATAAAATAGGGCTCATCATTATAGTAAATCTGACAATGGTAGTTATGAAATGGCTCAGAATTAGGTCTCCAATAAGAAGGCACAATGTTCTAACAATGGACTGTGGTATTGATCTATTAGTTCTGTGTTTAGAAAGGTCCCTCTTTCCCATATGGTTCACACTGGAACCTCTGCAAATGCTGCAAGGACAGGTTCAACCACAGTATTTAGGAGAAACAATGTTATACCAAGCAAATGGATTCTTTAACAAAATAAAATTTTAAATTATTACTCAGTGGTAAGGTCATTCAGTAGTGCTTGTTTCTTTCAGTGATATTGTTCCTGGGGTTATCTGTGATATATATAGTCATACATGTCCCATTCTGTCCATTTAGAAGTCATCTTTTATGATAAAATAAAGGAAATTACAGATGTGGCAGACACTAGCTATCAAGGTCCCACTGCTGCCATGGGACAACTTTTACTTCTTTGCTCGTTCTCCTCGAGAATGTCCTTGTCCAAGTGGCAGAATGTGTATCAAAACTTCCATCCTCTTGTCCAAGGGATGATTGCTGGTTAGTTTCCTCTCTTCCCAAACTGGGAAGAATGACAAATCCCAGGAGTTTTTGTGCTCAGCCAACCCCTTACCAGAGGTTGTTATATAATATTATGTAACAACCCCTTACCAGAGATTATTACACAATGTTTATAAAGTACCATATGTAAATAGCACCTGCACTGAGAGTCTTACTATGGACTCACACCCACCCTAATCCAGAGTTTATCAGAAGGTGACACGTTTGGACCGTGAATGTCTAGGATTGAGTTTTAGAGAATTCTGGGAGAGAGGAGCTGGGAGAGGAAAGTTCATTCTCCATTTTGCAATCCTGCAGGAGGGTATGATTTCTTCTGCTTCCCTGCTCTTTTCTCCTGAGTCTGGTGGGCTATTCTACTGCTACTACTGGACAGAGTGATGAAGGGCCAGAGAGATTGCCAAGACCTAGGAATGATGGTCGATGAGAGAATGTGAAAACCTCTGGGAGCAGTTCCTATATAACTCTCCAACTCCTCCAAGTTTTGTTTTTTCTTCTTGCCACAAAGGGAAGGAGTTAAACAGTGGAAATGTTAATCTTCCTCTGCAACCAGCAGCATGAGTCACCAACTGCTTATTATCCAAACAAACTGGACTCCCCTCTCTTCATTTCTCATTGTCCTTTCATTGTTTTTGTTTTACTCCTCCTTCCCTTTATATTTAAAAAAAAAAACTGGCAGCAGCTATTACTTCTTTGGGGGGGATGAGAGGAGTAACTTGGAAAGAGATTTGGCTCTCTGCAGAAACATGCCTGGTCTGTGGGGAGGACTAGCAGACAGTCACTCCATTCAGAAGTCACAAATGTGAAGGAAGTGTATTGAAATAGTACCCCTAAGCAAACTCAAATTTCTACAAACAGGAGAATCTTTGAACCAGGGTCCTTCACCATTTTTGGATCATTGGCCCATTAATAGTCTGGCAGGATCTGTGAATCTTTCTGCTATAAAAAATTAAAGACAAAGAGGTAACACTGAGGTGGGGCTGGGAACTTCATAGAGGAGATGACATGAGTTGATGGGAGCTCTTAAGGACCAGAGAGATTTCATCAGATGGAAATGATGGGGTAGACCATTCCAGGCACTGGAGATGCCTTAAGTAAAGGAGAGGTGGGAGTTTTGGACAAGAAATGGTGTTTTTGTGAATAGAACTCTGTTCATGAGGGAGACAGGAAATATACCAGACCTAAATTATAGAGGATTTAATTTGCCAGGATAAGAAGTTGATGCTTAATTAAACAATTAAAAGCCAAAGAAAGTCAGGGAGTATGATGATATTATCAAAGCATTGTATTTGGAAGATTTCTCAGGTAGTTTTGTAAAAGATAGATTAGAGAGAGTTGAGCTTTCCTGATGGGTGAGAGAGAGCCTGAGTGTACACTCATTAAACCAATTCTATCTGGTCAGCCCCACTCCGCAATTCATTCTCCATCCATTCACACATCTTACCATCTGCTTTGCCATCATATCTATATCCCTGCCTCTTCCCCTTGTACCTTTTGTTCTGGGAGCAATAATTAAATCAGGGCCACCATTGCCTCTGGAGATGATGTGTCATTATCTGTCCTGTGGGTCCTCTCATCAACCCTGTAATTCCCCAGACCCAAATTCTCTTCACCAGCCACCATTTTGCTCTTGGTACTGTCTCCCCTCCATAGAATACATAGTCCTTGCAGGCTTGGAATGACTCACTTGGGTATTTTTATTCATAGTACCTTTCACAATGTTTGGTACACAAATACTAGAACTTAATAAATGCTCTTTTAAAATCATCCATTAGTGTATAGAAATAGCAGAGAGGAAGATTTAAATTCCACCTGAGCAGAAGCTTTCTAACAATTAAAGCTGTCCAGAAATGAAAAGTGTTGCCGCTGGAGGTAATGAGATATGGAGCTAATAAATACGAGTTATTTAATTGAATAGAGTCAGCTAGGTGCCATTAATAGAGTGATAGAGCTGGAGTTAGGAAGACCTAAGTTCAAAACTGGCTTAAAGACACTAGCTGTGTGATCCTAAGCATGTCACTTAATCCTAGTTGCCTTGGTTTCCTTATCCCCATAAAATGGGCTGGAGATGGACATAACACACCACTTCAGTACCTTTGCCAAGAAAACCCCAATTGGATCATTAAGAAATGGACATATTGAAAACTGAACAACATTAATTGTGTAGAAGTGTCAGCTTGACTATATCATTCTCCTGCTCACTAAACTCTAGTGGCTCCCTATTGTCTCTGGGATTGTTTCACAAATGCCTTCTCCATCTGGATGCAAACTATCTTTCCAAATGTATTATGTATTGATTCCCTTTATACTTTCTATGGCCCAGATAAATTGACTTTCTTACTATTATTTGTGAAACTCACAAATTACATTCCATCTCCCTATTTCTTAGCCAATAACAAATGGTTTTGGTGACTGCTGCTTTATAATATAGTTCTAGATCAGGTACATCTAGACCACCTTCATTTAATTTTTTTTCATTACTTCCCTTGAAATTCTGAACCTTTTGTTCTTCCATATGAATTCTGTTGTTATTTTTTCTAGGTCATTAAAATAGTTTCTTGGGAGTCTGATTGGTATAGCACTAAATAAATAGATTAGTTTAGGGAATATTGTCATCTTAATTATATTTGCTTGGCCTATCCAAGAGCACTCAATGTCTTTCCAATTATTTAAATCTGACTTTATTTTTGTGGCAAGTGTTTCGTAATTTTGCTCACATAATTCCTGACTTTCCTTTGGTAGATATATTCCCAAATATTTTATACTATCGACCGTTATTTTGAATGGAATTTCTCTTTGTATCTCTTGCTGTTGGATTGTGTTGGTAATGTATAAAAATGCTGAGGATTTATGTGGATTTATTTTGTATCCTGCAACTTTGTTAAAGTTCTGAATTATTTCTAATAGCTTTTTAGCAGAGTCTTTGGGGTTCTCTAAGCATACCATCATATCATTCAAAGAGTGATAGTTTGATTTCCTCATTTCCTACTCTAATTCCTTGAATCTCTTTCTCGGCTCTTATTGCCAAGGCTAGCATTTCTAGTACTATATTAAATAGTAATGGTGATAGTGGGCAACGTTGTTTCACTCCTGATCTTACAGGGAAAGGTTCTAGTTTATCGCCATTACATATGATGTTTACTGACGGTTTTAAATATATGCTGTTCATGCATTTGCATTAGCTGCCCATCATGGATGTATGTCCTTCTGAATCCTTATCTTCCTTCAGAGTTCAAAATCATCTCCTACATAGGCCCTCCATGATTCCTCCTCTACTAGTCTTTCAGCCCCATTGCTTTGTATTTATATATTTTATATATACTTAGTTGTTTCTCCTGACAGAATGCAAGGCCCATGAAGGTAATTTTTATTTCAATATCTCATTCTTCATACAGTGCCTGGAACATTTTAGGTGCTTTATTGGTTGATTATGAATTCCCCTTCACTTCAAGAAGAGCTGGGTGTATATATATATATATATATATATATACATATATATATATACACAGTCATATATACATATATATGTATACATATATATACATACACTCATTGGATATGATAACAAAGGGGTCAGGTTGGACTTTAATTAATTAATTGGTTAGACTAGATGGCCCTTGCAGATCTGAGATTGTATAAAATATTCATGGAATAGATGATTAGTTTTTTAAATTCCATGTATAATTTTTAAACGTTATTTTTATAGTCCTCTTATATGGGGATAGGATTTACCAGTCTAAGTAAGAGACTAAATTGAAAGACTATTTATTCAAATATCACCAGCAAAATGTTATATTTATTGAAAGAAGATAGTGTAAATGCATAATACAAAACAGAGTCATCTTACTTCAGTTGTTTGCTTCCTTCCATGCCCATGGTCCCCTTTTCCTTCAATGAGTTCTTTACAGAATTTCCATTTTGAGGAAAGGTCCAGACAAGACATACTTTACTCTTTTACTTCTTTTCATCTCTTTAATACATTATCTTATCTTCCTACCTTAGAATATAAGCTTCTTCATACTTTTTTAACTTTCATATTTCTTGAGGATTTGGGGGGGAAAGGGTTTCTTTCACAACATGATTTTTATGGAAATGTTTTGCGTAAATATACATGTATAACCTATATCAAATTACATGCCTTCACAATGGGGGTAGAGGATGAGAAGAGAGGAAGGGAGAGAATCTGGAACTCAAAGTTTTAAAAACAAATGTTAAAAACTGTTTTTACATGCAACTGGGGTAAAATAAAATATTAAGTACATAAATGTTTTAAAAAGAATACAAGCTTTTTGAAGGCAGAGGCTATCTTTCTTTTTGCTTATACTTGTATGCCTAATATTTAGTACATTTACTAAGCTCTTTCTTAATAAATGCTTGTTGACTGATTGGCTAAAGGGCAAATAGGAGCTCAAGATAAAGTTAAACTTGTAAGAACTAGACAGTCCAAAATATTGAAATAAAATATTGAATTTAAAGAGTTGCTCAAAGTAATCAATTCTTGATTTTCTATGGGGAATAGAAATTGATTGTAAATTCTCTGTCCATAATGGGACTTTTTTACTTCTTCTGGATGGTTTTTTACTTCTTCTGGATGGTCCTAAAGAGTAGAACTAGGAGCAAAGGTAGGGGAAGTGGTCAAGAGGTAGGTTTCAGCTCAGTATAAAGGAAAATGTTCCAACAGTTAGAGTAGTTCCTGGACTTCCTTCATGAGTGACAATGGGCTTCTCCAGACAAGAAGTTTTCATACAAATGTCATATGACTCCTTTTTAGCCTGTTGTGGAAATTCCTATCCAGTGACATCTTAGATTCCCTGGCCTCTGAGGTTCCTCCCAACCATGAGACTCAGAGTTTCTGTAATTCTATTTAAAATCTCAGCCACAGGTTCCTATGATTTAGAACTTGGAGAGACCATAAAGATTATCTTGTTCTAGAATCACAAATTCAGAGGTGGAAGAGACCTTGGAGGCCATCTAGTTCAACCTCCCTCACTTTATAGATGAGAAGAGATTAAGTGATTTGTCCAAAGTCTCACAGACAAGAAAGGAAGGAACTAAGCTTTTATTCAGTTTGTACTATGTGCCAAGTGCTGTGCTAATTGCTGTATAAATATTTTATCACAAAAACTCTGAGAGGGAGGTGCTATTATTAACCTCCATTTTAGAGTTGAGGAAACTTGAGTTAAACAGTAAGTTCTTGAGGCCAGACAATTGGTCACAAGCACATAGGAAGTACCTTCTGTGTAGTAGACACTGTGCTAGGGATGAAGTAACATGTATAAATAACAGTAAACAAGTGGGAAAATCAAACTTAGATGCTCCAATTCTGAATTTAATGCTTGCCCTTCCCGCCACAATTTATCCTAAGTCCAAACAGGCTGGCAGTTATCATGGAATATTTCAGTTGGAGGGAACCTTTACCCAGTGAATGAACCCCCTCTTTCATATGTGGCCTTAGTGTCAGAAAGATTTGGTTCATTTCATTATATTCAATTATAAGATATGTTGTAAGTCATCTAGCTCAACCCTTTCATTTTTGCAGATAAAAAAATATAGGGTCAGAGAGAAAAAATGATTTGCCCAAACTCACCTGGAGAGCAAATTGTACAGCCAGGATTGTTGTTCTTTCCACTGCACCTTTTCAACCTTATCTAAAAGCCTACAACATCCAAGGCATTCCTAGGTGAATAGGTTCAACAAAAGATAGCAGGCAGAGAGACATTTTGGATGAATCAGGCAGTAGGAAAAAGATTGAAGTCCAGATAAGAAGAAGGAGGGACCTTCAATTCCAAGGCTGACATGCTGATGTGATAAGAGAATTTTGGGGTATACTTTTTGGCTTCCCTTTCTTACTGCTATTTACTTATGAGCAGATCATCTAAATGGCTAAAGCCTGCAGAGGTAAACTGAGATATCAGGTGATTAACTGATAGTTAGTAAATTTCATCTATAACCTGGGGTACATAGTATATAATCTCAATACTTTGCCTTGCAAAAAAATTGGAAAAAATAGCTTGCTTTCTAGAATGAATACACAAAGTTAGAGCAGTACTGAAAATAGCACTGAATTGATGACAAGTCTCTTATGAGCTGTGCTCCCAGGTCTGAGGGCCAGCCTGGTCTTAGAGCTGAGTTATGAGGTACTAGTGAGGAAAACTGAAGGTGGGTGTGACTGGCCTCTGCTGGGGGGACTGGAGAGATGGAATGAGAGGAAGCCAAGCCCATCATTGCAAGCATAAACGGAATGGTCCTTCACAACCTTGCCCCAGCCCATCTTTTCCAGCCTCCAGTGATGTATACATCACTCCTCCTCCTCGTTATCCACAATGCTGGATCCTCTCATCTGATTCTCCATCCTCTACTTTCATGCCTTTGGATGAAAGTTCTCTGTATGTAAAGAGCTTTCTTTGTAAAGCACTAAGCAAGAAAGCTTAATATAGGTTCATGATTAAGTCTATAGCCATTGGCAAACGGATCACTCTTTTATAGAAAATGTTTGCTCAGAATGCAGCAAAAAACAACTTATTTTTATCTGGAGACACAACCCTTTGTAAAAAATACGTACAGCAAAGTTTAATAAATATAGGGGGGAACTCCTAAGAATAGCAGTGCTTGTTGGTACAGAAGGAGTGAGGCAGGGAAGAGAGAATGGAGATATCATGTCCCACAGATTAATAAGCAGGAATATCCAGTGAAAGAGCAAATTCTGTGCCAGCAGATAAATCCTTATGTAGGTCAGTGAGCCAGACAAGGCTCCATGATCCTATTCAGTCTCAGGTAGCAGCAGTCTTCCCTGTGAGCCCCTCCACACTAGTTCCATCCATCCCTGCCTCTGTCCTCTCCATTGATAGCAACATTTCCTGGATTTTTCCATTAGTTCTATTAGGTTTCCGCTTCCCCTCTTTCCAGCTGGGAAAAACTACATTTCCCATCTGTCTTCCTTGCTAAGGGGCTAGAATGAAGGGCTCCTGGAATGAAGACATTTTTCATCTCTGTTTCACAGAATCTTTTCATTCAAAACCAGATTCATACACAACCTCTATCTACATAAAAACCTTTCCTGATCCTCCCAATTGCCAGTGCCCTCCTCAAACTACTTTGTATATAGCTAATTTGTACTTGGTATTTTTAATATTAGAAATACGCGCACACACACATATACTTATGAACATTCACACACACCCATTCATACCCATACACATGTAAGTGTGTATTTGCTAGTTCCTCTATTAGAATATATGTTCCTTGGTACATAACAGACAATAAACATTAAATGATTTATTAATGGATTGAAAGACTTATTTTTGAACAAGTCTCTTTTTGAAAGCATCTTTTGCAGGTTATGGCCCAAATGACATAAATTCATTAGTTTCAGAAAAGTGAACATTTGAGACTTTCTGGAAAGCTGTGCCTTAATTAATTGGAGGGGGAGATAGAAGAAATGAATGGGAAATAGTACAAGAATTTAGTGAAAATTTTATTTCTATGCTTAGTTCTGTTTGGGGACATTGCTTTAAAGATCATAGTCAATCATAGGGTAAGTCAGAAGTCTCGTTACATAAATCTAACACTCTGCCATTGTGAAGAGAAAATTGTGCCAGCCTGTTCAGATTGTCCTATAAATTGTCTTCTAATTTCATGGATATCTCAGGGGTACAGTCCAATGAGTGAACATAATTAATTGTAATTGTCTTGGAGAGAAATTCCCAAGGAGCCACATAACAAATGAATAAGAGGAGACAGAATTTGGAAGAATATTTATGAATGATTAACTGGGCATTGTCTAGCCCACCCTCAATAGAATGACCAATGCTGAACTTGGAAGTCTGCTAAGAAACTACAAACAAAGTGGACAAACCAGGAGTTGGATCATTTGGATAGACAATTCTGGCCACTATTGGTCAATTTAATCAAGATAATTGAATGCTAGCACAAAATTCCAAAACAATCTTGGAATCAGTAATTTCAGTGAATAAAGAAGAAGACCTAGTTCAATGAAGAAGGAGGTTTGAATAATCATTTCAAGGGTCAGAGGTAGTTAAGAGTCTTGGGGTTGATTCTGGAAAATTGATGACAGAATCCTCCAGAAGTCAAAGACCTGGCTTATGCATCTGGACTCAGGGTAAGGTAAATTAATTAATTAATTCCCAGCCCTCAGCAGAAACAAAGATTCATCTTTTTCATCACCAATATTCTACTATGGTTAAGTCATGAAGACTGAAAAAGTGGAAATGAGCCTCAGTTGGAAGTTAGTGGAGAGGAATAGGGTGGTGGTGAGTGGCTGCAACATGAAACAGATACAGAAATGCAGGCAGTCCTGCTGTAACTTCCCATACAGATTCTCCAAAACACCTTGCTATGCAAAATCAGGCAATAAAAACCACAGAATTTATGGGGAAATGGAATTAGGGATACTATTCTCAATAACTATCAGTAACATTTTATTTTTCCTTTCTTTCCCTTTCTTTCTTCCTTCCCTTCTTCCTTTCTTTGTTTTACTGAGTCAATTGGGATTAGGTGACTTGCCCAGGGTCACACAGCTAGGACGTGTTAAGTGTCTGAGACAGAATCTGAACTCAGGTCCTCCTGACATCAGGGCTGGTGCTCTATCCACTGCACCACCTAGTTACCTCAGTAATACATTTTTTAAAACGGTAGGAACTGAACAAAAATCGTAACACTGTTTTATACAATGATTAATGGAGGGTACAATAGATAGATCACTGGCCCTAGAGTTGGGAGGATCTAAATTAAAATTTGGCCTCAGACACTTAATAGCTGTAAGGCTCTGGGCAAGTCATTTAATCCCTATTGACTCCCAAAAAATGGGAGGGGGGAGAGAGAGAAATATACAAAGACTATAATCAATAATGAATATGTCATCAGCCTTGGGTTGCTGTAAGATCTTCAGAACAATTGAGCACAGGCCATGTTGGCAAGGGTGAAGAGATTCAGACTAGCCCTCCCCCAGTCATAACTTCTACTACCCTAAAAGACATGCAATAAATATAGCCCTTTGCCTTAACAAAGACCTGGAGTTTGCTTGTGGAAATAAGCTTTGGAAGGGTGATACAGTGAGTTAATATGAAGTACTGCAGTTTTCAGCATTTTCCGGGTTTCTTGAGGAAAATAAATCCCAAAAACCTTCAAAATTTAAGTTATGCTCCAAATGTTCTCTGATGTAATAAACATGTTGTAATAAATTTGTATTTTCCCGAAACACGTGTTATAGTGGAAAAGATTATACAAAGAGAATATGATTAAATAAAGAATGTCATCAGAAGAATGCAGCACTGAAAAAGAAGATTTGGGATGGAGGGTCCAATGAAGAGAATAAGAGGTAATCAGAGACTGGTCTTTATTATGCTCCATTGGCAATTATGCTTCCACATTGTGAGGGGGAAAGCAAAGATTTCCTCAACCAGTCAATGGATTCCTATAGATAAGAGGAGTATGGGCAGGTATGGGTAGATTGCAATCTGCTTTGCTGGAAGGAAATGTAATTCAATGAGATCCCAACTTTGTTCATATTTAAAGGGGGAGAGGATTAAATTCATTCTGACACTCCTTTCTTCAATTTTATTCCTCCTTCTCTAATTCATGGCTTAACTCAGAGGTATGAATCTCTAAATTTGTTATCACTTCCATCCTGAAGAGATTCCTTTTAGATACTCTCTTCAGGGCATCAGACTTCTCCTTTCTTAGTCAAGAGAATATGAAACTTATTGTCTCTTTTCTAATAGGCATTTAATAAGTATTTGCCTATGCAATGAGTGCAGATCAAATGACATAATATTTACAAACCTTAAAGTACTCTTTGAACATGAACTTGTGATTATTCCTGCTTCCCTACTTTGTATTCTCCTCCTGTCATCTCTGGTCTTATCCATTTTCCCAGTGTCCTCATGCTATCTCTGGATACCCATAACCGGCCATCGACTATCCGATAATCTGGACATCCCATACTATCACTATTGGGTCCTCCTCTCTGGGAATGCATTGAGAGTTATGAATGTTGTTGTTCAGTTGTTTCAGTTGTGTATGACTCTTCGTGATCTTGTTTGGAGTTTTCTTGGCAAATATATTAAAAGAATTACCATTAACTATGCCCAAAGGGCTATCAAACTGTGCATACCATTGATCCCCCAGTTACTACTGGGCTTATATCCCAAAGAGATCTTAAAAAGGGAAAGGGACCTGTATGCATAAGAATGTTTGTGGCAGCCCTCTTTGTGGTGGCCAGAAACTGGAAACTGAGTGGATGCCCATCAATTGGAGAATGGCTGAATAAATTGTGGTATATGAATATTATGGAATATTATTGTTCTATAAGAAATGAGCAGTAGGATGAATTCAGAAAGGCCTGGAGAGACTTACATCAACTGATGCTGAGTGAAATGAGCAGAACCATGAGATCATGGTACACAGCAACAGCAATATTATACAATGATCAATTCTGGAGGATGTTTCAACAATGAGACAATTCAGGCCAGTTCCAATAGTCTTGTGATGAAGAGAATCCTCTAGAGAGAGGACTGTGGGAACTGAGTGTGGATCACAACCTAACATTTTCACTCCTTTTGTTGTTTGCTTGCATTTTGTTTTCTTTCTAAGTTTCTCCTTTCTGATCTGATTTTTCTTTTCAGCATGATAATTATAGAAATATGTATAGAAGAATTGCACATATTTAACATATATTGGATTACTTGCCATCTAGGAGAGGGGGTGGGGGAAAGGGGAGGATTTGGAACAAAAGGTTTTGCAAGGGTCATTGTTGAAAAATTATCCATGCATGTGTTTTGAAAATAAAAAGCTTTGATAATTTTTTTAAAAAGAATTACCATTTCCTTTTCTATCTCATTTTACAGAAACTGAAGCAAACAGGATTAGGTTTCTTGCCCAGGATCACATGGCTAGTAAGTGTCTAAGAGGGCTAATGAATAAATGTGTGACCCTTCCCAGGTGCCATAAAAGACTTTTTCAACCCTAATTTTCATAGATAAGACTCTAATACAAAGCTATAACATAGTTGGTGCTATTTCAACAGTTCTAATAGAGGACACACTTTGGTTAAGGTGGCCTTCCACTGGGGCCATCCTCTGCATATGTAGCCTGATCTCTGTGTAGCTACAAATTACCTGCTGAGGTGGGCTTTGCCTGTGAGGAAGAAGGTGCAGATTATAAATAAGATCTTTCTATTTCATGTCTCAGCATCATTAGAATGAAATATCTGAAAACTGACAGTTAAGGGCTAGAGACAAGATTTCTCTTTCCCTGCTTTAGGCATAACCTCCTGGGTTTTTCCGACTCTTTAAGGCCTCTAACAGCTTGTGAAGGATTAAATTTTAATTGAGGAGCCATCAATTAGAGCATGTGCTGTCTGGATCTCTTTTAATGAGATCCGAAAAAAGCTCAGTTGATGGAATAGCTAATAGTCATCAAGTTCCCAGTTGATGTGAGGAAGAAGAATGATAGTCCCCAGATGGAAAAAATTTTCAACTCTTTTTTGGAGTCCTCAACTCCAAAAAGAAATTTTTCCCTTGACTTCCCATCTTCCTGCCATCCTCCAAAGGCAACTGAAAATCTAGCAAAAACCTCCTTACTCTAGAGGTTAAGTGAGTCCCAGATGCTGCTGGTAAAGAAGGAGGCAGTCTCTGCATCTACCAAGGTGACTTTAGGCAAGTCACTTAAGATCTCAGGCTCTCAGTTTCCTCATCTGTAAAATGAAATCTGTAAGGTCACTTCTAGGTCTAAACCTGTGACTCTTGAATTTAATTGAAACTCCCTGAAACAGCAGCTGTATACAGTGTCCCAAAAGTTTTACTGCATTAATATTAAATTATGAAAGCTTAAAACAGCACTGAAACTTTCAGGACACACCATACTGTAAGGGAGATTGATCCATTGGATAAGAGACCTTTTCAATTCTGACTTTTTAGCTTCCAATATGTTTAGATTTAGAAGTAGTGATATGGAATGAGAAACACCCTGAATTTAAAGTCAGAGGACTTGGGTTTGATTTCCAGTTTTATTTACTGTTTTATATATATATGTACATGCTATTATCCTCCAATAGAATGCATGCTCTGTGAAAACAGGAAATGTTTCACTTTTGTCTTTTTCTTCCCAGTGCCTTAGCACATAGTAGGTGCTCAATAAACTACATTCATTTGATTGTGTTACTTTGGTTACATGTAGTAAGTGCTTAATAAATGTAATGAATTGACTATATAATCTTGGGCAAATCATTTACTATCTCTAAACCTCAGGTTTTCAGCTATAAAATGACACAGTTGGACTACATAGGATTTAAGGTTCCTTTTCTGAGCTCTTAAAAAGTGATAAAATTGTTCATTAATAACAGAATTAAGCTATGTGTTGTATCTTATTTAATTCTTAATAAAACAGAGGAGAGCTCTACTCCCTATTCTGGAAATGATAGACATTTTGCATTACTAAGATAGACTAGGAACTTGGAGTCTTAACCAAATTTTAAATTTTTAGCTTGAGCATTTATACCTTTGGAAATCAACAAAGGTTTGATTTATGGTATTGTTGACTATCTGGATTTAAAAAAAGATGGAGAAAATGTTAATAATAAAAACTAAACTTTAAAATGTGTAATGAATACAATTTTCTCCACCCCAGAGCTGATTGTTTACCATCATATCCATGTTGATATTATATTTGGTATGACTGGCAAAGAATTTAATTCCTGAACACATGGTTAAATTAAAGTCTATAAAAGCTACAGGCGCAAATATAACATTAGTCATGACCCATGAGATTGGAAAAATGGTCTTGTTTCTCTGAAGGGTGAACAACTAAGTTGCCATCCTTCCATCCTTCCTTCTTTCCATCCTTCTATTTTTCCATCTTTCCTTCCTCCCTTCCTTTCTTCCTCCCTTTCTCCCCTCCTTCTGAATGAGACAAGTAAATATTTCTCAGAGACTATAAGATAAAGTAAATCAGACCCAGGCCTAAATTTCAGGTTGCTCATGCCAAAAAAGGAGACATTATTGTACATTGGCCAATAGCCCCCTTTGGTATTCCTGAAGAATTCAGTTCAACCAATGAATTTAAAAGTCAACAGGATAAGGGAGGACTTGCAGTTTTCATTTTTTCAACTATATAATCTAGCTTCTGCTTCTGCACTGGGCCACACCCAACTAGATTATCTAGTGAGTGTGCTGGCCTACTTCTTGCAAGAACCAAATAAAGATTTTCTGTTTGTACCATTGGACCCAAATGGCTCTGGAGGGGAAAGTGAGGCAGGTGAACTTGCACAGCCCTCCTCCTCAAATCCAATTCACTTGCATGTCATGGCATCATCCCTCTGTTGTTGTGGCCCTCTTCAAGAACAAACAATAGACAACAACAATCTATGGGAGTAAATACACAGCATCTGAATTCACTATGATGGAGAAGATGAATAATTAGACTGTCTATATCTGTAAATTGCAGCAGAGAATTGAGGCAATTAGCTGAATAGTTTTAGCAAAACAATCCAGACATTTATTGACTTTTGCCTGAATTATCTATTTATTTGAGTGTGGTTTTGTTAGCCTGAATTTTCAAGATAATTATCCTAAATTCACCTTACTCTGCTAGATAATAAAGGCTTAAAGTGATAATGAGGCAAAGTAAAAATCAAACTCATGAGAATAGTTTACTTTAAATTACTTTAAATTCCACTGAGAGGTTCAAACAGTAGGACCCAACATTGGGTTAAGGAAGGAAAAACCTGTTTACTACCTCTCTGAGGATTTGGGGCAAAGTTTATTGTTTCTTTTTTCTTCACTTTCTGCATCTGTGAAATTTGTAAATGGTAGTTATATATATGCCATCTGTGAACCAGAGACCATCAAGGTCTGGGCTCATAAAGATATGGATCTAATCATGAAGGCTCTACCCCAAGAGAACATTAATTCTCTTTGACCCAATACCAATATTCCAGAAGAAATTTCTTTTTTTAATGGTATTTTATTTTTCCAAATACATCAGAATTAATCATCATATAATCTTCTTGTTGCTGTGTACAGTGTTCTCCTGGTTCTTCTTATTCTGTAAACTCAGCATCTGTTCATAGAAGTCTTTCCATGTTTTTCTGAAACCCATCTGCTCATCATTTCTTATAGAACAATAATATTCCATTACCTTCATATACCATAATTTATTCAACCATTCCCCAATTGATGGGATCCACTCAATTTCCAGTTCCTTGCCACTACAAAAAGAGCTGCTACAAAAATTTTTTGCACATGTGGGTCCTTTTTCCTCTTTTATAATCTCTTTGAGTTATAGTTCCAATAGTGAGATTGATGGATCAAAGGGTATGCACAGTTTTATAACCCTTTGGGCATGGTTCCCAATTGTTCTCCAGAATGGCTGGATCATTTTACAATTCTACCAACAATGCATCAGTGTCCCAGTTTTCCCATATCCTTTCCAACATTTATCATTATCTTTTCCTGTCATCTTAGCCAATCTGAGAGGTGTAGTACCTCAGAGTTGTCTTAATTTACATTTCTCTAATCAATAGTGATTTAAAACATTTTTATATGACTAAACATAGCTTTAATTTCTTCATCTGGAAATTATCTGTTCAATCCTTTGATCATTTATAAATTGAGAAATTACTTGTATTCTTATAAATTTGAGTCAATTCTCTGTATATATTTTAGAAATGAGGCCTTTATCAGATATACTGGCTGTATCTCTAGCTTTCTGCTTCCTTTCTAATCTTAGCTGCATTGGTTTTGTTTGTGCAAAACCTTCTTAATTTAATGTAATCAAAATTATTCATTTTGTATTTCATAATGTTCTCTAGTTCTTTTTGGCCATAATTTCCTCCCTTCTCTATACATCTGACAGGTAGACTTTCCCCTGCTCTCCTGATTTGTTTATAGTATCATTCTTAATGTCTAAATCATGAACCCTATTCAACTTTATCTTGGTGTGGGGTGGTAGATGCTGGTCAATACCTAGTTTCTACTGTACTATTTTCCAAATTTCCCAGTAATGTTTTGTCAAATAGTGAGTTCTTAACCCAGAAGCTAGAATCTTCGGGTTTATCAAATACTAGATTGCTATAATCATTCCTTAGGTTCTTACTAAGTGCTAATGAGATAATGAGATATTAGGTTCTTACTAAGTGCTAAGTTGGTTCTTAACAATTCTCCAGTTCCGGCCTTTAGGGGAGTTTTACCCCTTCGAACTTTTGGGGAGGAGTTTAATGTTTAAAAGGAGCAAGTTCATTGGTAGAAGTAATCTTCCCACAAGCCCTTGCGTTATCTTACACCCATTCTCTGGGAGGATAAAAGAGGGAGGCACTCTGGAGGAGAAGTCTACTCTAGATCAGAGTTGGTGGCTTTCTACAGGAAGAAGAATCTGGCCGAGAGATTGAGTTGAGACAGCAGATCTCCTCCCAGAGAGCAATCAGCAGTTTCTGGAGACAACAGAACATTATAATCATTGACTATTTATTGTGTCTTGTGTACCTAACCTATTCCACTGATCCACTATCCTATTCCAGAAGAAATGTCTAGGGAAATATAAAAAAAGCTTCCATACAGTTCGTATTTAGTTTTCCCTAAGGTGTATAATAGGATCTACTACTACATAGGCACTCAGTGTTCAATATGGGTATTATTAGATAGGGGAGGTCTTTTATTCCCACTGCTGCAAAAAATGCATAAGACACAAAGGATTTGAAGATGCCCATGAACAAGTACAGAACTATGAAGCACACAAATATTCCTCTAGGAAGGCACAGGCATGGGGACTAATGAACAAGTACTCAATATTTATTACTATATTTATCCTATGCCATCTGAATATCACAACATCATGGAGGGCTGGTAAAGTCTAGATCTTTTGGTTTCTTCTGATACGCCTTTAGTCCTTCAACTGCACACCAAGGACTTCTTTTTCTACAAAGAACTATATGGTTAATAAAATCTTCTACCTGTGAGAAGCTAGTACCTGACTCTCTAACTTAGGAACTTTTGAATTTGAAAACTCTCACACTCAGGATTACCCCATGAGGCAATTCCCAAGGCTGGAATCCTAAAGACTATTAGTCTCCTACTTACTCAGAAAAGGAAACAGAAAACTAAGGAGGAATTCAGGAACTAGAGACTCAAAAACTCCCTTCTCAGGCTCACCTGGGCAAGTAGAGACAAGTGTAAGCTGCTCAATATGCTTCTCCAGTAAGTCACCATTTTCTGTTCCTGGGGAGGGAAAGAAAGAAATTTCTTTCCCTCTGCTTCCTATATTCAAGTTTGAAAGACCATGAGCCCACTGAAAATGAAAAATATTAGGCAATTTCATAGCTTTCTTTTTTAAACGATGGATGAATTGGGGAAGGTAGTAGCTTATCCCACCAACTACCTTAATTATGTTGGCAATCAATAAATAAAAAGACTTCTCATGTCCTCTCAGTAAGGAGTTAGACTAGGGTGAAGGTCTACCCCTTTGGAATGTACTACTTCTGACAAAAGTCCGTGTCTTGTAATCTCATCAAGTAGACTTGGTGATTCGTTAATCGGAGATACCCCCATGGCATCCCTCATCCATTCTTTATTATATAATCAGTTTAATTCAACAAAACATGTACTATATGTCAAGCATTGTACCATATGCTGGGGTACAAGATAAAGAACAAAACAATCTCTTTACTCAAGGAGATTACATTCTACTGGACAAATTCATTCAATGAAATTCCATGGGTATTGGGACAATGATTATTTGAAATTGTTTCCTTTTTAAAAAAAATCTCATAAAATGGTGAGCCCCTGCTTTATCTTTGTGGTCTTTCATTTCTGTTCTCTTTCTTTCCACACACACCCCTTCTCATCTCTATTTTGTCTTATCTTTGTCATGTTATATGAAAGTGAGGCAGAAATATGTAGTGGAAAGAGTACAACTAGCCTTGGAGTGAGGGGGAAACCTGAGATTATGTCTTGTACATCCATAGGACTTCTATCAGGCTTTAGATCCTCATTTGTCTGATTGGACTGTTAATATTTTGTAGTACTGACTCGGGCAAGATTGTCATATGAATCAAACAAGATAATATATGTAAAAATACTTTGTTGACCTTAAAGCACTGTATAAATGTCAGATTTTATTACATTTTTTGCTTTGCAGATTCAATTGTTAAGAGATTTATGCAACACTCAAAAGCAGTACATATGGGATATGCTGCCACCAGGTGGTAGAGACTTGGTCCAGGATCCAAATTGTCAGACTTAAAGCCAGACATGTTTTAAGGGAGAAATTAAAATGCTGTTCTTTCATCTTTTGCACAAAAAGATAATTTTATTAAAACAGTTGCTCTTATGCAAATTTCCAAGCACTGGATTTAAAGGATATTTGAAGATAACAAATTCTAAAGTACTATTCAGTATAGTTCTCACTAATCTTTAATTATCAACCATTTACTTAATATAAATATGGTCTTATCTCCAAGACTTTATTAAAAAAATTTTCTAACTCATTCTGAATCCTTTATTGGAACCAGATCCCTCCTAAAATGGCATGTATCTCTAGGGCCTCGGCTCCAGTGCTTCAACCTACTTTTATATAAAATTGACCTTATTATCTTTCCACTCTCGAATTCTCCTTTTTTCCTGTCTTTCATCTTACTGTTGAGGTCACCACCATCCTCTCAGTAACCCAGGCTCAAAACCTAGGTATCATCCTCAAATCTTCATTCTCTCACCTCCACCCCAGCCACCCATACATACATACATATATTATATGTAATATATTATATATGTATACATACATATGTAGATATAAATTGTTGTCCTATGTATTTCTGTGTATCTAATCATATATATATATTTAGATATAATTAATCTATGCATATCTCTAAATATATTTATATATATATATGAAATGAATATATTTATGTAAACAGATATAGTTAAGCATCTACTCTGTAAAGAACTTTGTGTTAAGCCAAAGCTTCTTAAAATGATCCCATATAGGAATATAATAATGTGAAGGGGGATCATGCATTTATGATTTATCATCAGTAAATGTTTGATTGGTATACCTATTTTATTCCTATATATTCAGGGTCAAATAAAAATTTCTTGAGTGAAAAGGAATGGAGAGTGGAAAAAGTTTTAAAAGCCCTGTGCTAAGCAATTTTAGATAAGATATGGCCTTTTCTCTAATAAAGCTTACAATTTGATATGATGCTTTCCAATTCTTTGTTTTTGATTTGCCACCCTTCACAGTAACAAAATTTTGAGATTGAATGAAGATGATTATTTATAGTTATATATATACTCCTATAGTTGTTAGTCATAAAACATATACAAGAATAAACCTTTAAAAGGATGAGATAAACATAGAATAAACAATATTGTTAATCTTATTTTACTTTTTAACAGTACAAAAAACTTTAAGCACTCACTAATCATTAATAATATTTTCAGTGAGAGTAATTTGATTATATATGCTTCATTTTTAAAAATTCTTGAATATGTCCTGGGAGATAAAGTAAGTTTATAAATATAGTTGTTAATTTGAGCTATAGTGAGCCAGGCAAGTGAATTTCCCTTTTAACCCAAGGGCACAGAACAACCAAAGGCACCAGACTGAGGTGATCTGAGGCAAGGTGTCTGTAATTTGGAGGGTAGGTTAGAGATATCTAGCTCATAATTTTTCTTTTCTTTTTTTTTATTGAAAACAAAGTTACTTTATTATAAAATTTTTTACAGTATATATGCATGAGTAATTTTTTTATAACATTATCCCTTGTAATCATTTTTCCAAATTATCCCCTCTCTCCCTCTACTCCCTCCCCTAGATGACAGGCAATCCCATACATTTTATATGTGTTACAGTATAACCTTATCTAGCTCATAATTATAGTTTTCTAGAGTGACCACAGTCAAATATGGAAGAAAAGAAGTTTAGAGGGCTTCAGGCCATTAGTAGCAGAAAACTTGAGTATTGAGTGATAATGGGGTTAGTAGGATAGTATCTGACATACAGCCCTTCCATTGGTAATCCTAGTCAGAGTGGGACTCAATCTGTTCTCTGCTTGGTTAGTTTCAAACTCCTATTAATTGTTTTGCTTTCATCAGCCTTTAGGTGTAAGAGCCCACTGGAAACTACTCGTCTAGTATACTTAATAGTGCTTACTACTAAAAGGCTATTAAGTATAAAGTGTGAGGCATTGAGCTTATGATATTTTATAAAGAAAATATCCTAGCTTCTTTGAATAGAGACGCAAGTAATTTCACAGACCTCTCTCTCATGCATTTTTCCTTTCCCTTCTGCCTCTCTCTTAAACGGCTGTGTTCTCACCAGTATTGGTTCCAAAACCCTGAAAGATGAATTAGAATTAGTAAGGGGGATGAAGTGTTTCTAATAATCTTGTTTTCTGATGTTAACCATGTTCACATTTCTTCTCCCACACCTGTGAAACCTTTCTGACTTTTAGGACAAATGTTTCTAGACATCTTTGCCAGGAACAGTGAGAAATTAGAGAGACACATGGGACAATAAAAATAAAATATCTTCCCTTAATAAGTTTATATTCTTATTGAGAAGACAAAACATTTAGAGAATAATTAAATATGGCAAAAACTACATATACTCTTTTCCCATTGCCTAAGCACCTCTGTCAATGATAGAATACAATTTCTGGAATGAGAGTTGAGAGATACTATGCAAATGGCAAAGAGTGACATCTCCTGGAGAAGAACAGGACTATTAAATTAGGGAGATAGTGATGAGAATCTGGAGCTTAAAGAGAGCAGATTGTAATTATAAATGAGGATAGTGACCAGGTCTATCAAGCAAAAGATTCAGCCAGTGATACCTCCTAAAAATGGCAAGAGATGAGACTATTGAAAGCCCACAGCCCTGCACAGACAGAAGAGTTCTACTGGCTATTGATACTTTGGGGAAACTCAATTATCCTCCTTCCCATCCTCCAAATCCAATATCGTCAAGGCAATATTGTAAGTCATGGAGAAGGCTGTTCATTGGTATATATAAGAAGGAAGGAAGGAAGGAAGGAAGGAAGGAAGGAAGGAAGGAAGGAAGGAAGGAAGGAAGGAAGGAAGGAAGGAAGGAAGGAAGGAAGGAAGAAAGGAAGGAAGGAAGGAAGGAAGGAAGGAAGGAAGGAAGGAAGGAAGGAAGGAAGGAAGGAAGGAAGGAAGGAAGGAAGGAAGGAAGGAAGGAAGGAAGGAAGGAAGGAAGGAAGGAAGGAAAGAAGGAAGAAAGAAAGAAAGAAAGGAAGAAAGAAAGAAAGAAAGAAAGAAAGAAAGAAAGAAAGAAAGAAAGAAAGAAAGAAAGAAAGAAAGAAAGAAAGAAAGAAAGAAAGAAAGAAAGAAAGAAAGAAAGAAAGAAAGAAAGAAAGAAAGAAAGAAAGAAAGAAAGAAAGAAAGAAAGAAAGAAAGAAAGAAAGAAAGTATACGTTTTTAGCCTTGTTATTGTTCAATAGCGTCCAACTCTTTCTTACCCTATTTGGGATTTTCTTGGCAAAGATGCTGGAGTGATTTGCCTTTCCTTCTCCAGCTAATTGTCAGATGAAGAACTGAAGCAAACAGGGTTAAGATCAGGAATTAAGCATTTGAGGCCATATTTGAACTCAGAGAGATGGCTTCCTAACTCTAGGACTGACACACTACTTACTGAGCCACTTAGCTGCCCTAATAAGTTGATGTGCTTTTAAAGTAAGCTGATAACTGCCACTGAAGAATGAAAGATTATTGAAATGAGACTTTGGATGGATAGAATAGTTTTCAGTTATCCCTTCCATGTTTTTTTTTAAGAATTTTTTTTCACAGTATATATGCATGAGTAATTTTTTTTATAATATTTCCCTTGTATTCATTTTTCCACATTATCCCCCCCTTCCTCTATTACCTCCCCCCAATGACAGGCAATCCCATACATTTTACATGTGTTACAGTATAACCTAGATACAATATATGTGTGTAAATACCATTTTCTTGTTGCACGTTAAGTATTAGATTCCGAAGATATAAGTAACCTGGGTAGATAGACAGTAGTGCTAACAATTTACATTCAATTCCCAGTGTTCCTTCTCTGGGTGTAGTTGTTTCTGTCCATCATTGATCAACTGGAAGTGAGTTGGATCTTTTTTATGTTGAAGATTTCCACTTCCATCAGAATACATCCTCATACAGTATTGAAGTGTACATGTTTTGATATGTTTTGATATGTCATATTGGTCAGCATAAGAAATTAAATGGGAATTTGGGGGGGGGAGTTTTACCAAAGCCTCAGATGGCATGCAAAGGTTAATAGATTATTATAAAGCCTCTGATCAAATATTTAATCCAATTTTTACAATAAGGTACTACAACCACCCCATAAAAGGAAAAAAGAAAAAAAAAATTAAGACTTCTTTTCTGGTACAAAGGGAGGGTTAAAAATTTATGCAGGTTTCTCGGATCTCAGAGATGCTGTACCCTACTTCCCACAATGTGGAAAGGATAACTGTAATCACAGAAAATAGATCCTGGAAAAGTCATCTGCCCAGGCATTTCACTGAGCCTTGAGGCTCAAGGAAGTGATATTACATCTTATGATCTTGCTGGTAGAAACTTGATGATAGAATCAAGACTCCCACTCAAATCTTCTTGTCTCCAAGTTTGTTGTTTTATCTTCCATAATGGGCCATGGGACCACTGATTTTGAAAGCTCAGTGGAGGAGCATGAATCTGTTACATGCTAGGATGTAATGTAATTACATTGCATTAAACTAAGAAGAGAGATTTTATATAATGTTGCTTATAATCAGTCTATACACACTGGCAATAGTCACAACTTTTTCTTTCCCGCAAATATCCTTTCCATGCTCTCAAGAAGCTCACAGTCTTTCTTGTTTGTTTTGTTTTTAATAGTACTTTATTGTCTCCAAAACAAGCAAAGATAGTTTCTAACATTTACTTCTGCAAAACCTTGTGTTCCAAATCTTCTCTTTCCTTCCCTTCACCCCCTCCCAAGATAGCAAGCAATTCTATATAGGTTAGACATATATACTTCTTCTAAATGTTGTGCAAGAAAAATCAGATCAAAAGGAGAAAAAAAAACATGAGAAAAAAAACAAGCAAGCAAACAAACAAGAAGAACAACAAAGTTGAAAATACTGTGCTTTATTCCACATTCAATCTCCATAGTACTCTCTCTAAATGTGAATGGCACTTTCCATCCTAATCTATCGGAATTTCCTTAAATCACTTCATTGTTAAAAAAAAGACAAATCCATCACACTTGATCATTACATAATCTTGTTGTTACTGTGTACAATGTTCTCTTGGTTCTACTCACTTCACTCAGCATCAGTTCATGTAAGTCTTTCCAGCCTGTTCATCCTTTCTTACAGAACAATAATATTCCATTATATTCATACACCATAACTTATTCAGCCATTCCCCAACTGATAAGCAGCCACTCAATTTCCAATTCCTATTTACTTTAAAAAGGGATGCTACAACATTTTTTGCACATGTGGATCCTTTTCCTTTTTTTATTATTTCTTTGTGATACTGACCCAGTAGAAACATTGCTAAATCAAAGAGTCTACATAATTTTATAACCCTTTGGGCATAGTTTCACATTGCTCTCCAGAATGATTGGATCATTTCACAACTCCATCAACAATGTATTAGTGTCCCAGTTTTCCCATCTCCTACAGCATTTATCATTATCTTTTCCCATCATCTTAGCCAATCTAAGAGGTATAAAATGGTACCTCAGAAGAAGTTCATAGTCTAATGAAAGAGACAATATGCAAACTGCTATGGACATTCAGCACAGTAAACTGGAAGTGATAAGAGTGGATTTGTACTCAGAGGTCCTAAATTTAAGCTCCAGCCTCTTCTCTTTTTTAACATTAAAAAATATATTGCCTAGCAATTATTTATTTAATATTTTATTTTCCTCAATTATGTATGATTTTTATAATATTTATCTTTTAAAATATTGAGCTTCAAATTCTTTCTGTTCCTTTCCTCTCTCACCACCTCAAAGAGCAGGCAAATAATTTTATACAGGTTATATATGTGTAATCATGTAGAATATATTTTCATATTCATCATGTTGTATAAAAAAGCATAGACAAAAAAATAACAACCCAAGAAAAATGAAGTTAAAAAGTATGGTTTGATCTACAGTTAGATACTATTAGTTTGTTTTCTGGAGATGGATAGCATTTTTCATCATAAGTCCTTCAGAATTATCTTGGATTCTGCTTCTTAAACTGTGGTTTGTAACTCCATACAGGATCTCATACCTGGATGTGGAAATTGTAAAATATTATTGAAATGTTTTTCGAATCATAAAGGAAGATAAAGGATCCACATGTGCAAAAAAAAAAAAGTCTGTAACCGTCCTTTTTGTGGTGGCAAAGAACCAGAAACTGAGTGTATGCCCATCAATTGGGGAATGACTGAATAAGTTATAGTATGTGAATGTAATGAAATATTATTGTTCTAGAAAGAATTATGAACAGACTGATTTTAGAAAAGCCTAAAAAGACTTACATGAATGATGCTAAATGAAGTGAGCAGAACTAATATTATTTATTATCAGTAAATATTTGATTTGCATACCTATTTTAAATACTTATATACCCAGAATCATGTAAAAATTTCTTGGGCAAAAAGGGTTTGTTAATGAAAAAAAGTTTAAGAAGTTCTGGACTAGATGACTGCTAAAGACTTCTAATTTTAAATCTATCATTCTGCATGACAAAGCTAGATGGTCATTTGCCAAGCATGTTATAGATATAGAAAGCCAGAACTGATTTGGTCAATCTGTTTGTTCTGGTTTGAATATGGAAGGAAATGAGATACTTTTAGCCCATCTAACAAAAAAGAAGGTTTCTTAGTCATGGCAGGGAAAAGATATTTCCTGAGGATATCATCAAATCATCATATGTGCATATGTACTGTCAAAAAAAGTTATAATTATAAAATTAATAAAAAATAAAATTAAAAAATCATCATATGTATTCTCAAATCAACAGACCAGCAGCATGACCAACTCTGATAGAAAGCAATGTTCAACTCATTTGATGATATATAATAACCCATTTCTACAGTAAAGGAAGGGAAGTGCATTTCTCCTTTTTTTCCAGAACCAGCCTTGGTCTATATAATTATATAGAATTTAGTTTCAATTTTTTGTTTTCCTTTCCATTTTCACTGTTATAGTGATTTTATGCATGTTATTTTTATAAGCCTCAAGTCACATCTGAACTCGTGGATTTTTTGTAAAGTACTCATGTACTTTTTGTACATTAAAGTTTTGTAAAGTAAAAGTACTCATGTACTTTTTTATAAGGGACAGCTAGGAGGTGCAATGAACACAGCTCTGACCATGGAGACAGGAAAACCAGAGTTTTCAAAAATATATACAAAATATATATATATACTTATTCCTCAGTATTCTTATCTTGTTCTAGATATGTCTCAAGTTTTTATAGAGATGCTGTTCACTTCATAAATTGTTAAAAAGTTGATTTTATTTTTCAGTTCTTCCCATTTCAGAATTTATACTGCTATCTTGAAGAAAATATTCTTCATCACAAGAGCAAACTTAGGGTAATGAAGTTTCTCTTTGGTTTTCCAAATACCATAATATGTCTATCCTTTCCTACTAGTCCATCTTTGCTAACAACATCTATGCAAGGTCTCTTCCCCATTAAGATCTTAGAGCCTTAGAGTAAGGAGAAGTGAAGTGAGCAAATGTGAGGTTTTCCTTTGAATATCAATCTCTTTAGTAGTTCTGGGTAGTAATACTAAAAAATTATGAGACTAAAAGATAATGTAGAGTCAGGAACCCTAGGTTTTCAGTTCTACCTCTGATATACTGGCTATGTAAACATTTGCAAGTGCCACAAACTCAGAGGATTCTCTGAGACAGTAGATTATGGAAGACTTGTTGATTTGTATCAGTAAAAGGTGTTTCCATACTGGAAGTTCCCACAATAATGTAATTTCAAAAAAGAATGATGATATCTGCCATTTATTCAGTACTTCGTTCTTCTTCTTCTTTCTTGTTCTTGTTCTTGTTCTCCTCCTCTCCTGCTCCTCCTGATGCTGCTGTTGCTACTTCTACTGCTTCATAATATACAAAGTATTTTAAATAGAATTTCAAAGTTGGAAAAGCACTTCAAAGTTCATTCAGTTCAACCTATACATATCCAGGGATACCTTTGGAATGGTAGAAACCTTTACCAGTTTCTCTCCCTAACCCTCAATCCCCAATGAAGTGAGTCAATTCTTTTCCTAAAAAGTAAATGAAAGTATCCTCAAGACTTAATTGGTTCAAGGGATTAAGATCATTGAGGTAGCTGGTTGCCCCTACAAAAAAATTGCCATCTAGTCAATTAATTGTGTCCAACTCTTCATGACCCCATTTAAGGTTTTCCTGGCAAAGACACTGGAGAAGTTTGCCATTTCCTCCTCCAGCTCATTTTACAGATGAGAAAACTGAGGCAAATAGGTTAAATACCTTGCCTAGTAAGTGTCTAAGGCAGGACTGGAACTCAGGTCTTCCTGACTCCAGGCCCTGCATTTTCTTCCTACTTCACCAGCTACCTGCTCCTGAAAGGGATTTTAGAAATCAACTGTCCAACCTTCTCATTTTATAAAGTTAGACAATTGATTTGGGATTTGGCAGAAAGGTAGTGTGAGTAAACATACCATGGAATTGAACTACTAGAATATGGAGTTGAAAATGCTAGAAACCCTTGCATTACATGGAATTTATTTTTAATGTCATACTTTGATGCTTTATTAAAGCAGCTAAATGGTACAATGGTTAGAGCACTGGGTCTGGGGAGTCAGGAAGATCTATGAAAAAATTAATATTATACTATTATGTTAATAACTAATTAATAATCTGTGATCCACTTTCTCTTCCTTTTTTGTTAAGTTCCAAGTCCAGAAAAAGCCAGGCAATCTCTAAAGGGCATGGTTGAACGATGAGATTACTCCCAGCCATATGCTCATTAACTAGGTTAGGCAAGACCTAATCAAATGAGAAATCTAATTTCTGTTTAGAGTATAAATAAAATCCAGTCTGGGTAAGTCTTTGCCTGGGAGAAGGAACCCTCTATTCTTGATCCCTTCCATTAGCATTTCAGGCAACCAGAATCATGAAGAAGAAAATTAGCCAGAGAGGTCTGGATAGAAATGGCTTCCCTTACCCAGATGACTTGACTTTGCCAAATCTCAAAAGTGTCTCAAAATCAAGTCACTTTCTGAGCAAGATGACCTGAAGACTTTTAGCCCACCTTCTCATAAAATGGTCACCAATCAGGGTTAAGTTTTACTTGTCAAGGGAGTTCCCTTTCAAAAAGTACATATCTGATTTAAAGCATCAATCAACTTTGGTGTCTAGTTATGAAGGGAAACTATTGGCTACCAATTTATTGACTATTAGCTAACATATTAAATTAAAATTTAATTATTGTCTTTTGAGGGATTTCATTCATGACAACTTGAGTTCAAATTCAGCTTCAGACACTAGGTAAATAATTTAATGTGTTTATCTCAGTTACCACAAGTATAAATTGAAGGTAATAGCACTTACATTCCAGGGTTGTTGCGAAGATCATATAAGATAACATTAGTAAAATTACTTAGTACAGTACCTGACATATTAATGCTAAATAAATGCTTGTTCCCTTCCTTTCCGTTGCCACCAGAGAAAAGACCTATTTGTGAGAGGAAGATTTCAGTTTAATATAAGAAGCAATTAGAACTCTCAGAAAATGAAATAGACTGCTTTAAGGGATAATGAGTTTAGTTCCCCATCATTTTAAGTCTTCAAGAGATCCTGGTGAACAAAATTGCTAAATTAACTATTTTATATTAACAGATCCTTGCAGAGACCAAGGCAGACATAAACTACTGAAAATTGTTAAAATGTACTTTGCTTATTTGATTTGTATCATTGTATATTGGAGGGTGAAATAATGTTCAGATCTGCCAAGTATGGAATATCTGGGTGCTAGTAAAAGACTATTATTGGGGATGTGCCTGAAAATTGTTCATAATGGACATTGCTGGGAGTCACAACATTGCCCTGGAAAATGTAAGAAAAAACTGTGCAAAAAACTATGCATTGATCCACACCTAAAATTATAAACCAAGATAAGGTCAAAAATAGTTTCACGATTTAGACATAAAGAGTGATATTATAAGCAAATTAGAAGAACAAAGGATAGTTTATCTCTCAGATCTGTGAAAAAGCAAGGAATCTGTGCCCAAAGAAGAATTGGAGTTCATTATTGAACACAAAATAAATAATTTTGTTTATATTATATTAAAAAGTTTTTGTACCAAAAAAACCAAAAAAAACTAATGCAAACAAGATTAGAAGGGAAGCAATTAATTGAGAAAACATGTTTACATTCAAAGGTTCTGATAAAGGCCTCATTTCTAAAATATAAAAAGAATTGACTCAAATTTATAAGAATTCAAGCCATTCTTCAATTGATAAATGGTCAAAGGATATGAACAGACAATTTTCAGATGAAAAAATTGAAACCATTCCCAGTCTTATGAAAAGGTACTCCAAATCTCTATTGATCAGAGAAATGCAAATTAAGACAACTCTGAGATACCTGTCAGATTGGCTAAGATGACAGGAAAAGATAATGACGAATGTTAGAGGGGATGTGGGAAAACTGGGACATTAATACATCGTTTGTAGAGTTGTGATCATTTTGGAGAACAATTTGGAACTATGCCCAAAGATCCAGCAGTGTTTCTACTGAGCATATTATGTCCAAAAGAGATCTAAAGGAGGGAAAGGTATTCACATGTGCAAAAACATTTCCAGCAGCCCTTTTTGTAATGGTAAAAAATTGGAAACTGAGTGGATACCCATCAGTTAGAGAATGGCTGAATAAATTGTGGTATATGAATGTTATGGAATATTATTGTTCTGTAAGAAACAATCAGCAGGATAATTTCAGAGAGAGCTGGAGAGACTTACATGAACTGGTGCTAAGTGAAATGAACAGAGCCAAGAGATTATTGCACATAACAACAGGATTATATGATGATCAATTCTGATGGATGTGGCTCTTTTCAATAATGAGATGATTCAGGCCAGTTCCAATGATTTTGTGATAAAGAGAGCCATCTACACTCAGAGAGAGGACTGGGGGAACTGAGTGTGGATCACTATATAACATTTTCACTCTTTTTGTTGTTATTTGTTTGCATTTTATTTTTTCTTGTTTTTTTTTTCCTTTTTGATTTGATTCTTCTTGTATAGCAAGATAATTGTATAAATATATATGCCTGTATTGGATTTAACACATATTTATATCCATGTTTAACATATGCTGGATTACTTGACATTTAGGGAAGGGGACGGAGGGAAAGGGAAGAATTGGAACACAAGGTTTTTCAAGGGTTAATGTTGAAAAATTATTCATGCATATGTTTTGAAATTTAAAAAGCTTTAATAAAAAAAAAAACTGAGCCAAACTAGGCTAGAGCTTCCCCAACCTGATAGAGAAATATTCAGAATGAGATATGAAACCAGAACTCTATTTTGGTTTTTAAAAATATTTTCTCTGATCAGCATGGCAAAAGTCTAACACTGAGAGACTGAATTTGTCCTTCCCTGACCTTTTCCTAGTCATTGTGGTTTGTGGACTGGTTCCAGTCCTGGGGTTGCGTGACCTCTAATTATAGGGATTAGACTCTCTGTTTTCCCACTCTTTGGCTCCTTAACAAATCCAGGAGTGCCAGGAACAAATTTATTTATGGCTTATATATAGGGTCTCCCCCAAAAGTAGATAGTAGAAAAGAATTATCCAAATGTACAATATGAATCAAATATAGGACATAAAGTGTTTTGCTTTTTTTATTAAGGATAGCTAGATGACACAGCGAGTAGAGTGCCAGGTCTGGACTCATCTTCCTGCGTTCAAATCTGGTTTTAGACACTTACTAGTTGTGATACTGTGAGCAAGTCACTTAGCCCTGTTTGCTTTGGGTTCCACACCTATAAAAATGAGCTATACAATAAAATGGCAAACCATTCCAGCATGTGAACATGACTGAAACGACAGAAAAACAAGTGGTTTTTTTATTATATACAAAAATAATAAACATGGAAAGACTCAGTATGCATTAACAGAATGATTTGAAAAAAGTTCAATAATTTAACCTATAACTATGTTTATAATTTTGTAAGAAGCTGGTAATAAAACCTCAAACAGCTTTCAAGGCTACCAATTAGGTATTTCATACTTAACTTTATTTGGGCATTGTTCAATCAACCCTTATTACAAATTTGTTGATAAAATGGGTACTCTGGGGCAATCTTATTTTCTCTTTAAAGCAAAAATTTCCCTTATTGCCAGTTCATTGCTCTCACTGCCACAACTAATAATATCAACCAACTACTTACTTGAAAGCCTCCTAAGACCTTCAGACCTTTCAGAACTCACAAGGTCGCCATCAACCCAGGATACACACACAGTGGAATTCTCATTTGCTTTAGAACAAAAAAAAAAAAAAAAAACAAGAAAGAGCAGAAAGGAGCATGCACTCATGACTCTATGAAGACCAGGTGAGAGATATGACAATCTCCTATTCTCTCAACTGATGTTTCACTTATAGCTGGAACAAATGCACATGCTTCAAAGCCGAATAGAAAAAATGGGTAGGCATTTGCTTGTTGTTGTGTGCATCCATTGGGTTCTCAGCTATTCTGGTCCAGCAACCATTGAAAGATCTTTTCAACATCACCCATAGCAAGCTTCTTATCAATGAGTCATACCTGGTCAGAAACATTCCTTCTCCACCAACCTTCAATCTGGTTCTTAGAAATAAGAATGGTAATTGAGCAAATTTCAAGGGAAGTGGGGAGAAATTCTCTCCTGGTTAAATACATTTGTCTTTAATTAAAAAAAAAAAAAAAAACCCAAAAACAAAAACCATTGAGCTATTTGAACAGAGCTTTTGAACATGGAAAAGGAATGGCTTGTTTACCAACTCTCAAAGAATGTTTACCTTCCAGGGGAAGATTAGATAACAGGATGGTACTGTAAGTCTTCCAGAAACTGTAGGAATCTATGGAAAAGAGTGACTCACTAGAATATAAAAGGATTGTCCTTTTGAGAGCAAACAGTACAGGGGTGACAACTAGGAAAAAATAAAATGAAGGGATTACAGGCCACAGTGGGACAAAGAACAGTATATGGAGTCACAAGGCAGAAGGAGAGAGAGATTGACAACAAATTATGATTAGTTAAGGGAATTTTAGAATTCAGGAACATGAAATTATAACATAGAGAGTGGTATCCCTAAGGTATGACCATCACTATTAGGTGTTGGAGGAGTAAGCCTTGAGAAATGTGTCCTTAAACATCATTGCTCTGTAAGAAATGACCAACAGGATGATTTTAGAAAGCCCTGGAGAGACTTACATGAACTGATGCTGGGTGAAATGAGTAGGACCAGGAGATCGTTGTATACTTCAACAACAATACTATATATATGATGATCAATTCTGATGGACATCTTCAACAATGTGATGAACCAAATTAGTTCCAATAGAGCAGTAATGAACTGAACCATTACACCCAGTGAAAGAACTCTGGGAGATAACTATGAACCACAACATAGAATTCCCAATCATCCTATTTTTGTCCGCCTGAATTTTTTATTTCCTTCACAGGCTAATTGTACACTATCTCAAAGTCCTATTCTTTTTGTTCAGCAAAACAACTGTTTGGACAAGTATATATATATATATATATATATGTATATATATATATATATATATATATATATATTGTATTTAATTTATACTTTAACACGTATTGGTCAGCCTGCCACCTGGGGGTGGGGGAGAGAAGGAGGGGAAAAATTGGAACAATAGGTTTGGCAATTGTCAATGCTGTAAAATTACCCATTCATATATCTGGTAAATAAAAATGATAATTAAATTTTTAAGAAAGAGAAAAAAAAAATAAAAGAAAATTCAGGTGCAAGGTAGATGGGAAAGAGAAGAGGGATAAAATGAGATAGATAATAACAAATTCAAATCAATTCAATTCAAAACATTTCTTAAGCATTCATGTTCTAGATACTCAGGTAGGCCTGGACAAAAAAAAAAAAAAAAAGAAAGAAAAAAACCCCTCAAAATCCAATTGCCCTCAAGGAGCTTATATTCTGCTGAATAGAGGCAACATGTACACAGAAATACACAATATAAAGAATACATTTATAGGGTTAATGCAATGTAATTTTAGGCATGGGAGAGTACATTAACAATTGGGGATATCAGGAAAGGTCTCCTTTAAAGGGCAAACAGAAGGCAGCAAAGCTTGGGATGTAAGATAAACAACTTACTCTAGATAAACTTAGGATCCACAAAAGCAATGTATTTAAGCTGCTGGGACTTCATCTATCACTTTTTAAATCTTAGAAGTTACTGTGACCTGAACCACAATAGGAGGCACTGTGGACTCAAAATGAGGGGTACCAGCTATAACAGTTCTTATTCCTTATATATAATGCAATCAATAGAAGATCTTTAAAATCAAACTCTTTGGTAGCTTTGGTTGTTTGCAGGAGACAAATATTTACTCCTGGGAAGGAAAGCTAAAATTCAAATGTTTCCAGGGGAAATCCTGGGTAGGACCCCAGATCACACACTATAGTTATTAGGAAAACTCTAAGATATGTCTACACATCTGTATGAACCTAGAACTACCTTGGACCCCGGATTATATAACCAACAAGGTATGAAGACAGTCAAGATATGTGTTGGTACAGAAAGCTCTCACACAAAATCTATAGTCCTTAAAGTATTGAAAGATTATCCCATGTTAGTATCTTTCTTCTCAAAGAAATGATAAGCTCTTTATAAGAAATCTCACACCTCCTCTATATAAAGGACTATAACAAATAGTCAAAAATATAGATCTCGTGGAATATTATGTCTACAAGGGAATTTTGAATCTATCCTTTCCAATCCCCTTGTTTTACAGATAAAGAAACTGAGACCCAGAGTAGTTGAGTGAGGAGTTTAAACTCACACAATGCCAGAGTTTTTGAATTAAATCGAAATTAATGCTGAAAGAAATTCAGATAAATCTCAAGAACTGAGTCATGAAATGTACCTGGTAAAATACTACACATTTTTCTGAGAATAGTCAAGAAATGGCATACCCTTTGTGTAAACTGAGTATCCTTCTGTTCATAATTCTTTTAGCAGAAGGCCCTCCTCCCTTTCTCCAATGTTGCCACTTGAATTAATTCTTTAAGTCCTAGATGGTGACTAATGCATCCTCTTTGAAGAAATGAAAAGTGTTCTGTGGGTGAGTCCATCTGGAGCTCTTCCTTGACTAACTTGGGCTTTGGTGAGGATGAGAGGGGAGGAAATGTGGGAATGACTAATGAGCTCCAGCTGCAATATAAAAATTGTATTTATTCAATAGTTCGTGATATCAAGTTGTGACTCTCCTCCCTCAGAGTTCTTCTTAACAATTGGTCCATCTGCCCTTAACTTACCAAGAAACATGAGCTTTTGACTTGTTTCAAAAAACTGCTTTGGACATTTCTATAGCATTAAGTATCTATAAAGTAATTGACAAGTACCATGAGAATAAGCCTGCCAGCAACTCTGGAAGAGGTATTTTTCTTTTATGCATTTTTATAGATGGAGAATGGGGAGAATGATCAATCAACAAAAATGTGGTGAGTACCCCCTATGTTCAAGGCATTGTGCTACTGAAGAATAAATAGAAATGTAAAACATGTCCCCCTTCCTCTTTATTAGGGATATTAACTGAGAACTGTGCATAGTTAAGTCCCTGAGCTATCATAGTCCTAAAACACAAGAAAAGGGTTCTAGATTTCATATGGAAAGTCTTGGGGGGGCGGGGGGAACTACACTTCAAACTGATCAAGATATCCAGGAGCTTCACAACTTAACCGAACTGTGCAGTAACAAAAAATAATTGAAATCAGTTATAATGAAAGAAAGTTCAAAGACTACCTGGTTCAGTACAGCTATGAAGGGAAAATCATTTTAAGTAGATTCCCCACTGCTCACTGAAAAAGCAGTACCAAGGACAGCTCTGTAGACATTATTGCTATTGTGGAGGTCTCCCAAGTTCTGAAGGCCTTTCATCCCCAGCAGTCTAGAGTTACCCAGTCAGCTCTTATGAGCTTTCTGGACTTTAAAGAATCTTTAAGGTGACCACTGTGAGGTTGAGAATATTCTTCATCAGTTCAGAAGCTTTCTTTCAAAATTTGTATTTGAAATCTTAGTCCAGGAACAAAGAAATTAGAGGCTGATCTAAGCCACGTGGGAATGAGGATGAAGAAGATCCAAGATAACATTCTAGAAGCTTAGTTGTTAAAACTTCATCACATAGTTTTGGATCTGTAAATGATCATGTTTTGTAACTCTTTTATTCTTTAAGGCTGCAAAATATATAACTTTTTCATTGTAAACACATTGGTTATATTTCATTGCTATATTTATGCAATTTGTCAATTATCCTTAAATGTGAAGTCATCAAATTTGCTAGTTAGAACCATATGAGAAAACTAATAATATATGTTAGTGGATGGAGAATCAAAATAACAAGGTATAAGGGTGAGAAGTGAATTTTATGCAGTGATATATAGTGAAACACAAATTTATCACATAGGCAGAAAGACAGGATCTTGAAAGGGATTAGCAACTAGTTTTCAGGAATCAAGATGTCTAAGAAAGATGTCTGGGCAATACAATACTTTATAATTCTTTTGTGTTTCCCATAATGCCTAACTCCATGTTAAATCGATAGTAAGCATTCAATATCTGAAAATCTTTTGGTATTCAGTTGCCTAGTGTTGCAAATTGGGTAGACTCTCTCTGGTGGATTTGTGAAAGGACTAGGTCAAGAGTTATATAGAATGTAGTCATGAATGGATTATAAGCTCTATCAAGACAAGGCAAGTCAACAAGAACTGGGGATATAAGGAAAGATAAAAAGAGTTCCTGCTTTCATGGGATTACAATCTAATGAGAAAGATACCATGAAAACAACTTCATACAAACCAGAGTAAATTGAACATAAACATAGAAGTAAGTCACTATCCTTAAGAGGAACTGGAAATTGAGCTCATAGATCTGTTAAGACAATAATCTTTAATCTTGGGCTCATGAATTTAGTTTAAAACTATTTTGATAAATTTATTTCAATATAACTTGTTTTCTCTATAATCCTATGCATTTTATTATGTACTTAAACACATTATTCTGAGAAAAGATCTATAACTTTCACCAGACTTTTATTAATTTTCCATGACACAAAAAGTTAAGAATATTGTATTAGAGTATTAGAGTACTAGAGCTTTGTTTAGTCTATAAAGAATTTTGTCAGGGACTTTTTCCTAGTCAATAACTATTATAGAAGAGGATATAGAGACCTGAAACTGACCAGCCTAACAGTTTCAAAGGGAAATTGTTCTAATGTATTTGACATTAAGATGGAGATCAATTACCTGAAGCAAGGTGATAGAACCTTAGTTGTGTGTGACTATTAAACTTCAGAGAGGACTATTTGCTAAAAGAGAGATGATGAACACGTATGTATGGTTATAAAGCACAAATGACAATGATTCATAATGAATTGAGGGGAAGGTGCAGTCTATATATCCTGATAGATCATTTCAGATAATAGGATCTGATGTTTATATAAATATATAATAATAATAGTGTATATGTATATATATATATATATGTATGTACATATAAAAACATATTGTGTGATATATATATGTATATACATATATATTGTGTGTATTTTCCATGGACTTTCTCAGCCATGTTGAGAATAATTATATCAGTTGAGTATCTGGACATTGGATTTAATTATATATGTATGTGTGTATGTGCATGTGTTTTGTGTGTATATATATATATATATATATATATATATATCTGTGTGTGTGTGTATATACACATAAAATATATATATATATTATATATGTACATATATATATATATACAATTATAGAAAGATAGAATTTACCCAATAGAGAGAGGAAAGAGAAAAAATTTCTTCAAAATAACTATTGAATATATTAAAATATCTGGGAATACACTTACCAAGACATTTGCAGAAATTATATGAATACAACTATAAAATACTTTTTTAATAGAAACCTTCTATAGTTGTTTCAGTTATATCTGACTTTTTGTGACCCCCATTTGGGGTTTTCTTGAGAAAGATATTTGAGTGATTGGTTATTCCCTTTTCCAGATCATTTTATGGATGAAAAAATTGAGGAAAACAGGGTTAAGTGGCTTGTTCAGGATCATACAACTAGCAGGTATCTAAGGCTGGATTTGAACTCATGTCTTTCCTGATTATAGGCCCACCACTCTATTCACTATGCCACTAGCTGCTCCTTTATAAAAAATAAACAAATAATTTAAAATATATTAATTGTTGGGCTGTGCCAATATAATAAAACTATAATACTATGTAAATTTATTTATAGATTCAATGCCATTTTAATCAAACTATCAATTGGTTACTTTATAGAACTAGAAAAAAGAATGAAATGAAGAATAAAAGCTCCAGGATTTGAAGGGAAATAATAACAAATGTCAATTAAAGAGACCTACCAGTATCAGATCTCAAACTGTGCTACAAAGTACTAATTATCAAAAATAATTTGGTACTAGTTACAAAATGGAAAAATTGACTAGTTTAAAAGATTAGGTACACAAGATCTAGTTATCAAACATAATAGCACAGTGTTTGATAAACTCAAGGTCTATAATAAATAATGACAAAATGTTCTGGGAAAACTGGAAAGGAATTTAGAAGAAATAAGATTTAGGCCAAAAACTCAGACCATGTAGAATCAATAGGCTCCAAATGGATACCTACAATTAGAGATAAAAGGTTATATCATAAGTAAATTAAAGAAGCAGGGAACTAATTACAGATATGGATCATACAGTCTTGAGCAAACAAACAAACAAAAAAGGACAAGCTCTCAGGAGATAAAAAGGATAATGTGATTATATAAAATTGAAGTGTTTTGCACAAACAAAATGAAAGCAATTAGTAAGATAATATTTAACTGGGAAACATTTTTGCAACAAGTTTCCTTGATGAAGGTACAATGTTAATGATACATAGGGAATTGATAGAAATATATAAGAACCAAAAGCCATTTTTCCAATATATAAGTGGTGAAAGGATATGAAGACATTTCTCAAAAAAATCAAAATAACAACAATTGAGGAAATTGCTCTAAACCATTAATAAAAAGATAAACATCATCTATCTATCCACACATTAGGGTGTGTAATTAAAGGATAATTAAAGGATAAGATTTCTATACTTCAAGATTGCTACACCAAAATGTTAAATACTTGAATTTTAGGTCTCCAAATAAAATTTTCTTAAGAGACTCCATTCTACTGTATTATTGCTTAATAAAAAGATATGTAGCAGAAAATATCTGCTAAAATATCTCTTTATTTTTAGTCTGCTCTTGCAATGGAAGCATATATGACCATGTCACAGCATATGCTGTTTCTGCTCTTGTACAAGACTTAGAACTCTAATTTATTCTTCTGCACTAGAATGTTGTGGTAATAAAGACAAGTAAAACTTAAAGATAAGAATGTTACATTTTCAAGATACTATTCACTTTAATGGAATTCTTGTCTTTCTAATGTTCATGTAAGTTCCTCATTCCATCTTTATTTCAGCCCTTACCCACTCATGATTTATTAATAGCAGGCTTAAGAAATAGCATTGTGCAGTGGCAAGAACATGGGATTGAGTATTAGAGAATTTGAATTTGATTCCCAGATGAGCTATCTAAAATCTGTGAATCCTGAGAAAACCATTCAATCAGCAATTTTTAGGAAGTGCTTGTTATGTGCCAGAAAAATATAATAGGTGTGAGGGATACAAATATCATAAATGCAGTATTTCCCACTCACAAGAAACTTATGTTCTATTGGAGAGACAACAAAGGTGCAAATAAATATATATAGAATATAAGTTAGGTCTCAGTTTCCTTATTTATAAAATTAGGTGATGGAAAAGAGAGTCTCTGAGGTTTCTTCCAGAGCTAAATTTAAGGTCCCTGAGAACAAAAATTTCTTATAAGTGCTATCTCATTTACCCAGCATTGTTAGGGAGTGAGATTTTCCATGTAGATGAATTTGCTAGATAATTAAGATTTATCCTTCTAAAAAGTCAGAAACACTTTAAAAATGTAAGTGGTTTAGATGGAAATTTGTCTAAAACATATTACATGCATCCCTGCTTTCTAAAAGATAGGATACAAAATAATTTGACTTTTTCTGGATGACTTGGGAACATCATTTATAATTATCCATTATACAATTCTGTATGTATTTTTTAATTTTTCTTTCTTCTCCTTTCATGTCATCTGTCACTTTTCCTGTTATTAGTATGCCTGTTTTTAACACAACCCCTTTAGATTTTCTAATTTGCTACTTGTTTTCCTCTGTGGACTGATGAAACAGATAAGCAATACCATAAGGACTGTCTGTCAAGTAACTTGCTGAAAGATACTGGGTGATAGACAGCTAGGTAGCACAATGGATAGAATCCCAGACTGAATTTAAACCTGGCCTCAGATCCTTACTGTGACCTTGGGCAAAATCACTTTAACTCTATTTACCTCAATCTCTCATCTATAAAATGAGCTGGAGAAGGTCTCTAATATCTTTGCCAAGAAAACCCCAAATACCAAGAGGTATTTCTTAAGCTGAAAGGCTTATTTCCCTTACTTCCAGTTTTAAGTAATGTTCCAAAACATAGAGAGTACTAGAAGACTTATTTCCTAATAAAGGAAATTATATGATTGTAATTTGGGAGTGGGGTGGAAAGAGAAATAAAGAAAATAAAGATGAGAGGAGCACCTGACTACATCAAGTATACACTGAGAAAATCTAGGCTAGAGATGCTATAATTTTAAAGGGGTTATGGAACTAATTCTTAAGATATCTCTGAGAGAAAGATGCAAGAGGACTACGAAATATCACAGGACATTAATATCTCAAAAGGTGATCAGGAGGATCTCAATAACTATTCATCCATGTGTCTTTTTTTATCATATCTATAAAATATTTATGAAAATGAGTAGTATATGTGTTGAGATTGTTCTTGATGGAAACATGGGAAGGGAAAATGAAGGGTTTCACAAATTTTTTTGTTTCTTAAAACAGAATGAATCTTTATGGTCTCATAATTTACAAGAAGATGCAGAGAATGCAAAATCCCACTTGCTTATTGGATGTAAAATCAAATAGAATAAAATAAGACATTTGTTTTGGCAGAACAAAAGGTAAACTGAAACACTCTCCTCCAACATGTCTATATTAAGTTTATGCATGATTTCATGGTAGATGCGATAGCAGAGATAAATTTCTTCAATAATTTTCTGATCATCAAGGTAAAGCAAGACATATAAAAAGGAAAAACACAATTCTTGAAGCTAACATTGTCATAAAGCTAAGTGGATAAAGTTGTGTATGTCTGTGTGTGTTTCATCCCAACTGTGATACAAAGGTAAATTCATAACCTATTAAGCTGATCCATATGTGTATGTATGTATGTGTGTGTGTGTGTGTGTGTGTGTGTCTTAAACAGCCATTGCATTTGGGCAGTGAGCTAGACCCAGCAATTAAAAAGGAGGAAAACTGGAAGCTATATTGAATTTCAGAGATTGGGTAGCACTTTCAATGATCCCAAGATTACTCCAAAACAAAACATTGATTTTTCCAGCAATGCTATACAACTGAAAATCATGGCACATTGCAATCTTCAAAGAGTCAATGTTGTCAGTAATCCAGAAGGCAAAGACAGATATATTAGTGTTATAAATAGGCTGCAGTATATTTCCAACAATGACTCTCATGTAAAAGTATAAAGTATCATGAAAGATATAATTCAAGAGATGAATGACCATAAACAGGCGAGCCAGCACAACAGATAAACAGTCTACATGCCATACACTGGTACGCACAAAATGGTCAAAGACCTAGGGGAAAGCCTCCAGCAAATTTGAAAAAATTTTCTAAGGAGAATTTATGGGGAGATATAGATATGTATGTGTATAATATAGATATATTATAATAATTATATAAAATGTATGTAATTATGCAAAACATGAAAATATATATTAATCATGATATGTATATCTGGAGAAAGAAGTTACATTGATGAGTTTTTCATGTTCCCCTTCCCATTTGCCAGAGACTTTCTCTTTAAGGCTATTTTCCATCTGTTCTGTATGCATCACTTATGTACAAAAAATTACCTACATGTTGCCTCTCCCATTAGAAGTTCCACGAAGACAGAGAATGTTTTCGCCTTTCTTTTTACCTTCAATGATTTGTACAGTGCTTGGCAGGTAGTAATTGCTTAATAAATGCTTGTTGACAGATAAGATCCTAAAGTCATTAATATTAAGGTTAAGTATAAATATATTTTTTTTCTTTAGACCACTTTAGGGATTATGTCTCTGACCAAGATGGAGGAATGAAGAATTTAACATTATCATGGGCTGTCAGTCAGTACTCCAGAGAATTTAGTTAAATGAGCAATCTCTGGAGCGCCACAGAATCCCTAACTTTTCTCTTAGAGCATTAGATATCCTTCTGCCCAGGAAACAAGTAAATTGAAAGAAACTTTAATTTGCCCTGTCTGACCTCAGAGAGCAGAACTAAAAAATAACAACTAAAAACTACAAAAAGGCATATTTGGATTTATTGGAAGGGAAGGAACATTCATATTTAGAACTATCAATGAGTAGAATGGATTGTTGCCTCTGGAAGTAGTAGATCAAATAGAAGTCCTCAAGGGAGACTAGAACACCATTTAAAAAAAGACTTTTATTGTAGAGAGGAAGAGGTGGGATTAGATGATTTCAGACTTCAAACTTTGAAGTCTGTGATTCAGCTGGTTCTTTATATTCTGAAGACAATGACTCAGCCATGAAACTTTAGCCCTGGGTACCATTCTGTGTTCTTAAAGTGGAAAGAAATGGTGGTTAGTATTAAGCAAATCAAACTTTTAGATCTCTAGGAGAGCCTGTGAAAGGCAGGCAATCATACTTAACTACCAGAGACATGTAGGGAATAATCATAATTTCTTTTTCTTTCTAAAATGAGCTAAATTTAAGAAGGTTTTTTTTTTGGACAAATTATAGAGTGATAAGTTCTTGTAGGATAAGATGACTAAGTGATGGTTAAGAGAAGGATATGGACTTAATCCTTATTCTCCCTGAAAAGTACTGGGTTTCTACAGTCACTGTGTATCATTACCCCCCACAAAGAGCCCTCTAGGATTGATTATGCACACATTAAGTCATTTGATGAGCAATGCCTTAAGTACAAATCACTGTGTTTAGCACACGGATACATTTTGGGGATCTTGAATGAAATGAACTATTGTATTTGCTATCCAGTTAGATCCAATTCTCATTGTTATAAAAGGAACATTTTAAGTAAAAATAAAATTTTGGCTAAGGGGAAAAAAGAAACAACCCATGTTTATAATCACTGGCTCCAGACAGATTTATATAATAAGTGAAAGTTATTAAAAACTACAGTGGGTCATAGTAAAGCTATAGGGTCACCTTCTCTAGAAAACTTCTTAAAAAGATACTTTTTTATCATTCTGAGATGGTATAAGAATGACCCTTTCTGAGTCTAACTTCTTCAAAGAATTAAAAAGAAAAGAAATATTGTAATGGAAAGAACACAGCTCATAGTAATAATAACAATAATAGCTGACATTTATATAACACTTTAAGGTTTGCAAAACAAATATCATCTCAATTTATCTTCCTGATATCCCTGAGAAGTAGGTGCTAGTATGATCACCCCCACTTTACAGATAAGGAAACTGAGGCAAATAGAGATTAAGTGGCTTGGTCAAGATTACACAACTGGTAAATTTATGAGGCAAAATTTGAACATGTGGTTTCCCTCCTCCAGGTCCAGTGCTGTATTCATTTTGTATTTATACAAAGTTTATCCAGTGCTTTTTTGCTGCCTTAATGTCAGGAAAAGTATTCAAGTTCTAATTCTCACACCTACTATTTGTCTAACTGGGGCAAGTTGCTAACCCTTCATGAAGCCTCAGTTTCTTAAGCTATATGTAATAGAATTATAAGGAGAGCACTTTGACATCCTTAAAAATTCTATAGAAATGTGAGCTGTTCTAAGAAGACAAAGAATAAAATATTAGCTGAGGCCTTATGGTCCATCCATCCTAGTATTCTGCATCTGACAACTGGGGATTTTTTATTATTAACCACATTTTCCAAGTGAATAAGTGGAGGCAGAAGAGATTAAGTAATTCATCCCATGGCACATGTTGAAGGCAGGATTTGGACATATATTGGTCTTTCTGATTCCAAGAAAAGCATTCAACATATTAAGTCATACTCTCTCTGCTCCTACACCTACATCTTATCTTTAGTTTAAAATTCCATTTCCTTACAAAAAGCCTTTCTCAATCCCTCTTAATTCTAGTATCTTTCCTCCAGTGATTATCTCTAATTTAGTCTATTTATTTTATGGGTGCATAATACTTTTTTTGTATGTTTTGTTTTTGCAAAATTGTTTTCTTGTTGTTTTCTTCTTTATGTAGGTTGTTCTTTGTTTTCTTTTCTTTGACTTGACCTGATTAGTATGCATCCTCAGCTTGACTCCTAGTTATGGATGAGGAGGCTAACTTATTGCTGTCCGTGGTCCTGACACAAATTTTACAATGCTATCAGTTGACCAACGGGGAAGATTAGAGACAATCTCCTTGTCCAAACATTCTTGGCTTCCTTAGAAATTCATTATGAATTTACCATTTTATAAACCTATTTCTCTTTTTATCGTGTGTAGTAGCTTCTGTTATAAAAATACACATTCTTTAGGGAATCCTAAAACTACTTCTTTCCATTTTCAATGCTTGCTTCCCTACCTCTAGTGTATTGGAATCTAGGATACACATCTATGTTCATCATCTCTTCCTTTTCACATCTGATAAATGTTGATCATATTCATACCCCTATGTCCATTCTCTGAAGAGATTTAGTCTTTTAAAAAATCTGATCCTTTAGAAAGAATGTCCTTAACCACCTATTGACTTCTGGTCTAGTTTAATAATAATAACAAAGAATGATATTTATATAAGTGCTTTTCAGTTTGCAAAATATTTGCATGCATTAATTCATTTGATCTTCATTATAATGGGAAGCAAGTACTACAGGAATTATTATTTTTTATTTTTTTTTCTTTTGGTTAAGGCAGTTGGGGTTAAGTGACTTGCCCAGGGTCACACAGCTAGGAAGTGTTAAGTGTCTGAGGCCAGATTTGAACTCAAGTCCTCCTGATTTCAGGGTTGGTGCTCTAGCCACTGAGCCATCTAGCTGCCCCCACTACTACAGGAATTATTAACCACATTTTCCAGGTGAATAAATGGAGGCAGAAATTCAAATCTGAGTTCAAATTTAGCCTCAGACATTTCTTAACTGTACTGCTGGACAAGTCACTTAATCCCTGTTTGCCTCAATTTCCTCATCTGGTAAAAATGATCTGGACAAAGAAATGGCAAATCACTCCAGTGTTTGTACAAAGAAAACCTCCAATGGAGTCACAAAAAGTTGGACATGACTGAAAATGACTCAATAACAACAATTGTGTGTGTTTGGTTAACCTAAGAAAATGCATTAGACATAATATATCCAAATTTCAGAAAAGTATTTGACTGTCTTCCATTTTATTTTTGGACATAAGAGAGATATAAACTAGAATGCAGGATGTCTCACAATTTTTAGTGCGTTTTAAGTTTTTAATAACCTTAAACTTGTATAGTATGGTTAGATAAAGTCAGAACTGGTGAAATGACTAAATCCAAAGACTAGCACTGGTGAAGCTGATAAATATTCCAGCCATTCTGAATTGCAGTCTGGAATTATATAAAAAGAAAAGGTGGCTAGGCTGCAAAGCAACACCATTAATGGGTACGTGCTTCCAAAGAAATCAAAGATGGAAGCAAAAATCCAATATATTTTAAAATATCCATCACAGCACTTTGTGGTAGCAAAGAACTAGAAACAAACATGGTGCCCATTGATTGAGGAATGGTTGAAAAAATTTTGGTATGTGATTGTAATGGCCTATTATACTCCATTAAGAAAGGACCAGGAATTCAGGAAGTCAAGGCATCCAAGTTCCAATTCTGTCTCTGATGCTATCAGGGATAGGACCTCAACCTCTAAGTTCATTGCTATAGAGATCACAAAGATGAGGAAATGCACTTTACTCATATAGATTAATATCTTCTCTGCAATTCATAGTTTCAGAGAGTAACCTAAAATATAAAAAATGTCATACTATGTCAAACAGACAATATATATTTGAGGTGAGACTTAGACGTAGGTCTTTCTAGCTTTGAGCATGATTCACTATCTAATACATTACTTTGCCTTTATTTTTGGCCACTCTAGCACATTGCTGATTTTCCTCCCTCCTTCCCTCCTTCCCTCTCTCCTTCCTTTCTTCCTTCCTTCCTTCCTTCCTTCTTTCCAGCAAGGCAATCAATGTTAAGCCCAAGGTCACACAGCTAGTGTCTAGTGTCTGGAGTAGAATTTGAACTTAGGTCCTCCTGAATCCAGGGCCAATTGTCTATCCACTATGCCACCTAGCATAGGAAGGAAGAAAGGAAGGAGAGAGGGAAGGAGGGAAGGAGGGAGGAAAATCAGCAATGTGCTAGAGTGGCCAAAAATAAAGGCAAAGTAATGTAGTAGATAGTGAATCATGCTCAAAGCTAGAAAGACCTAAGTCTCACCTCTAAAATATACTGTCTGTTTGACATAGTATGATGTTTTTTATATTTTTGTCTGTAAAACCTTGAGAAAATAATGGAAACTTTCATATTCCTCCATTTCCTCTTCTATAGTAGCTCAAAGTAGCCTTAAAAATGAGTGCAAGACAAAGTCACTCTGTCATATCTCGGTTCTTACATTCATAAGCAACTTTCCGATTATCTTTCATTTCACACAATCTTAGTCCTCTCTCACATGGAAGAAGATTCTGATTCCATAATTCCTCTTCTCCTTCTGATATATTATTACTAGCCTTGAGGTACCAAGTGGAGCCTCCATGTTATATCTAGAAGCTGGTGAGACAAACCTTTATGATGACTACCATGCTATTTGTTGCCCTGGATTTCAGATGATTTTCAAGACCAGTGAAATGTTTCAAAATTAAACTAAAGGCAAAGCAATACATCTGATCTTCTTTAGTGAATCCCAAGAATTATTCCTTTGGTGCAGAAGGGGGAGTGCAAAATTAGGCACTTCAGCCCAAGAAAGTCCCTTCAACTTCAAAGATCATGGCTTATCTGCTTCCCTGGTATGCTATTTGAGGCCTGAATGATGAAGAAAAATAGTTGTTGATTTTCTAGGCTTGTCACTTAAAAACCTGGATAACCTAATGAAACCATAGAGAAACTATGATTTCAGTTTCCAACTAGTCATTTGACCTAAGGACACATAGACAGCATCTACTTTCATCCTGGTCCTTTTTTATTGAACATTAATGTGGATTAAATGGAATTTTTGATTAGATAAAATTAAAAGCTCTTGTACAAGCAAACAAAAAAGCAGCTAAGACTAGAAAGGAAAGAATTAATTAATAGGAAAAATCTTTACAACAAATTTCTCTGAGAAAGAGCTCATTTTAAGTTTAATATAAGGATCTGATTTAAATTTATAAGAAAAGAAGCCATTCCCCAAATGAGTAAATAGTCAAAGGATATGAACAGGTAGTTCTCAAGGAATGAAATGCAAGTTCATCAATATCAATATGGGAAAAAATTCTCCAAATTCATAGAAAATTTTCCAATGTAATAAACAAATACAAATTAAAACAACTCTGAGCTTTCACTTTACTTTCAAGCTTTGAAAAACTGACAAAAAGAAAAAATGACAAATGTTGGAGAAGCTACAAGAAGAAGGGGCAGCTAGGTGGCGCAGTGGATAGAGCACCAACCTTGAATTCAGGTGGATCTGAGTTCAAATTTGATCTCAGACACTTAACACTTCCTAGCTGTGTGACCCTGGGCAAGCCACTTAACCCCAGCCTCAGAAATAAAAAAAAAAAAAAAAAAAAAAAAGAGAAACTGCAAGAAAATGAATGGATTCTCCCCATTTTGAAAACAGCACTTGATACTACTTTGACCCAGGAATACCATTTCTTAGCTTATTCCCAGACACATGCTGGTAAATGTTTGACAATCAGCTCTCTGGGGGAAAAAAAATTTTTTTCATATATATGCGTACCATACTTTTAAGTTTTATCTGCATTATTAAAATTTCCTCCATTTCTTTATTAAGTCTTTAAACAATAAAAATAATACATCAATCCCTTATTGTAACATTTGCTCATTTCTGAGATGTAAAAACTCCCTTCCTATTCCCACTATTGTTTTTTGCCTGTATTTGTATCCCCAGTAAAGTTCCTGGCACAAAATAGGTACTTAATAAATGTGACTACAGAACAACACAGTTTATTCTTCAAAGAGTCTTTATTTATTTATTTTTAGATTTAAATATACTTTTTAAAAATTTTATTTTTCTTGGCTTTTTTGTTTATTTTCTTGTGCAGTGTGACTAATATGGAAATGTTTTGCATGATTACACAGGTAAAACCTATTCCAATTTGCTTGCATTCTCTTTTTTTTATAATTTTATTTATTTATAATTTTTTTCACAGTATATATGCATGAGTAATTTTTTTATAACATTATCCCTTGTATTCATTTTTCCAAATTATCCCCTTTACTCCCTCCCCTTGATGACAGGCAATGCCATACATTTTACATGTGTTACAGTATAACCTAGATACAATATATGTGTGTAAATACCATTTTCTTGTTGCACATTAAGTATTGGATTCCGAAGGTATAAGTAACCTGGGTAGATAGACAGTAGTGTTAATATTTTACATTCAATTCCCAGTGTTCCTTCTCTGGGTGTAGTTGTTTCTGTCCATCATTGATCAACTGGAAGTGAGTTGGGTCTTCCTTATGTTGAAGATATCCACTTCCATCAGAATATGTCTTCATACAGTATTGAAGTGTACAGCGATCTTCTGGTTCTATTCATTTCACTCAGCATCAGTTGATGTAAGTCTCTCCAAGCCTCTCTGTATTCCTCCTGCTGGTCACTTCTTACAGAGCAATAATATTCCATAACCTTCATATACCATAATTTACCCAACCATTCTCCAATTGATGGACATCCATTCATCTTCCAGTTTCTAGCCAGAAAGAGTCTTTTTTTAAAGGAGGAAATGGTCCTATCTTGTGTTTCCTACCTTCTTATAGAGGTGGTAGACTAAATGCACAGGAGGTGATACTAACTTTTGGACATTATTAGTACAGAAATTTGTTTTGCCTGATTATAAATATTTCTTACAATCTTTGGGGTTTTCTTTTTCATTGAAGGAGAGATGGGAGAGAGATAAAACAAATGCTTTAAAATAAATAAAATATTGTTTAAATGAGTGTTAACTACTATACCTAAACCCCCAAAGAGATCAAAAAAGAGGTAAAAGACCCATGTGTACAAAAACATTTATAGCCACTCATTTTGTAGTAGATAAGAGCCAGAAACTAAGGGAGATCCCATCAAATGAGGAATAGAGTATGAGATAAGAAAAAAAATGTGTCATAAACAACATTTCTATTTCTTATTAGATAGGGAAAAAAAGGAAATTTTCTTCACAGTATGGTAGAGAAAAATTTATAATAAATATATGAGGATAGAGAAACTTTAACATGAAAGTAACAGTGGTAAAAATGTATATTTGAGATGTGATATATTTTACTAAGTTAAAATTTTCTGAAATAAAATTGAGTAAATAAAAAAAAAGAAAAAATGTGTCATAAGAAATGATGAAAGTTTATTTTCAGAGAAATCTAGGAAAGTTTAGATGAACTGATCCATAGTGAAGTGAGCAGCCATAAAACAATATTGGTTAAAAAAATAATAATAAATAAGGACAAACAACAAAAAGACTTCAGTGAAAAAAAAAATTAAGAACTGAACAATACAATGACCAGAACTTAACGTGGTTGATAATGGAGCGTGCTATCCACTATGTGGCTGATAGATGATAAACTAAGGATACTGAATGAAATGCATTTTTGATGTAGATAATGTGGGAATTTGTTTCACAGAACTATGCATATTTTATTAGAAGGCTTTTGTTTTTGTTTTGTAGTGGTGAGTTGAGGAAGGTGGAAGAAAAAATAAATTCTGTTAATTGAAATAATAAGAAAAATGAAAAACTATTTTAAAGAAAGTGAGTGTGGAAATTTGGACTGTTGTTGGAAAAGCATCAGAATTCAATAGAGAAATCTAAGCCCAGAATGCTGCATCCACACCTCCATCAACAACATTGAAGAATGTTATCTAATGATTTCCCTACCCAAGCAGTCTGCTCTGGTGCTAACTTGCTGACAGACGCCACCCTGTGGCTTGGAGCTGAACCAAATTTCCAGGAACCATCCTAGCCATCAGTCTGTGGACCAGCAATCTGACTTAAAAACTGGCTCTGCGCTCGGTGCTAAACCTCATTCCGGCCGTCGTGCTTGGAAGATGGCCCCAAAGTGGGACAAAGCCCAGCAGGGAGGAAAAGGCTGTTATTGTTTATGCTAGCAGATATCAAGACTCCAAGGTGCCCCGCAGGGGTGGTGGAAGAGGGAAGAATAAAAATAGAATCCCGAGCCAATTTAGGGTGATCTAAAGCCTTTGCCAACTTAAAGGGCCAGTTCCCATTAAGCTTCAGAGAGACTTGCAAAGTCAAGGCCAAAGGCTCCTGAATAACACCCCAAAGAAAAGGTTGGATGAAAAAGCCAGAATTCTGCAAGCCAAAATGAAGATGCAACTATAGGATGAAATGCAAGCTCTTCCAGCTTTTGCAACATTTTAAAAATTCGACAACCTGCAGCCTCCTACCTTCCCATACTTGTTACACATTTCACTCCCCTTTGTATACCATATATTGCAGGCAAACTGGCTGCCTGGCTTTTGCCTGTGCAGGAAATTCTACCTGCTCTTCCTCATAATCACCCATTTAGGCAGATTGAACCCTGTACCTCTTCCTTCATCACTGCCTATATCAAACCTTTCCTAACTTCTAAGGAGTGGTGCTACTCAAATTACTTTGCATGTATTTATGTATGTACTTAGATGTGCATCTCTTTGCTTACTTGTGGTTTTTTTTTTTTGTTGTTGTTGCTCAATTGTTTTCAGTTGTGTTTGATTCTTTGTCACCTCATTTGGGTTTTCTTGGCAGATCTACCAGAGGGGTTTGCCATTATTTTCTCGGGCTCATTTTACAGATGAGAGAAATAAGAAGTGTCGTACAGCCAGTTAGTATCAGGTCGGATTTGAACTCAGGAAGATGAAACTTCCTGACTATCTATCGAACTACCTAACTCCTAACATGTGTGTATATGTTTGTGTGTGTGAGTGTCTGTATAAAATATAAGCTTCTTGAGGACAGAAATTGTTTTTTTCTTAGTATTCTCAAAGCCTAGCAAAAATTAGACCTTTAATAAATGTTTATTAATTAATTGAACAAATGCTACATGGAAACAAGGCAACTTCATTGCACATTGATTCCCCCAATGAGAATTCTGAGAAAGTCCCTAATTGCATTTTCTCCCAAGCTCAAAGAATGAAAGAATCTCAGAACTGGAGGAGACTTCAGAGGCCACCTATTCCAATCCTTACTGGAACAAGAATCACACCCTGCAACATTTCCATCAAGTAGTTATCAGTCCCTTGCCTGAAGACTTCCCATGAGAGAAAGCTCATCATCTCTCAGGACAGCCACTTCCACTTACAAATAGCTGTAATAAACAGAAATTTTCCCATTCGTCCAGCTTCTATTTTCCTCTTTAAAATTTTAATTCATTGCTCCTAATTCTGCCAAGCAGAGCAAGCCCAATCCTTTTTTCCATAAGGCAACTTCTCCAAAACAAGAGTAGTTTTTAAGCACACTCTACCTGAAGATCTTCACAAAGCATGGTTGCTCCTCATCTTACGTTCTTTCCCATGTCCTTCCTAAAATAAGGTGTCCAGGACAGAAATCTAATACCCCAGGTGTTGTGTGAGTAGGACAGAGAACAGAGGGAGGTCTTTTTGGGACCGGGCCTAGGGTCCTGTGATGGCCTTCCTCAATTTATCCTGAGATTATACTACATGGATGATTCTTACATACTGAGCTTGCAGTCCACTTAAAAAGTTACTAAACTAAATGCAAATCTCCTAAAGGCTTCAAGCAGAATTTACTGTTGCCACATCCCTCTGGATTGTGGAATATTAAGGACTTTCTCTTGGTATACTCCCTGTTATGTCAGCTCTGGTCATCAATCTACTTTTCCAATAGGATTAGGCATGTGAACATGCAGAAGGCTACAGGAGATAAGGTTCCTTCCTGGATTTTGGATCACAAACTATACATAGCTCACAACTCATTCCTTTCTCAGAAAACATTCTGGTGGGCTGGCCACATTGTTTCAACAAACAACAACACTTAGATCTCACTCCTGATTTCCTCTTCCACTCACACTCATACTTCCCAGGGATCAAGTTGGTCAATGACTGTCTAGGATAGGTTCTTAGCCTGGGGTCCATGATATTTTTAAAAATATTGATATTTAGGTTTCAATATAACTGATTTCCTTTGTAATCCTCTATATTTTATGCATTTTAAAATAGTATTCATTGGTTTAATATTATTATAAATGCATATTTTAAATGCATAAAATTCACTTTAAAACATTATTCTGACTTCAAAGGCTTCACCAGACTGCCAAAGAAAATGCACAACAGAGAAAAATGATAACATTTCTGGTCCTGATTGGTATGAATCAATGAATTCCACGAAGTGATCACATGCATTTGAACTTAGCCTATCAAGAGTAGAATTTTGTAAAATGTGGTCATTGATTTCAGACTGAAGGAAATATGCTAGACAAATTTTAATAATCTGGTTATTTTAAAGAATTCATCATTTTTACTAATTGGGACCTAAATGCAATGAATTCTTCCTTTCTTTTCCAGCCTCTATTTCATCTCCCTCGTGACAGAAAAAGAGTTTAACAATCGTCTATGGGAGGAGCAGCTAAGTAGCACAGTGGACAGGGAACCAGCCCTGAAGTCAGGAAGATCTGAGTTCAAATCTGACCTATTAACACTTCTAGCTGTGTGACCCTGGGCAAGTCACTTACCCTAATTGCCTCAGGAAAAAAAAAAATCACCAATAAGTGAGGATGCCATCTAACCTTGTGAGCACAGAATGGGGCCAGGAACAGTCAATTCCTATTTTTCATGGTAACAAAAAGAATGATTCTAAAGCTCTTAAACTGGTCAATTAAGTTAGATGCCTTAAGCACGTAATCAGATTGACCAGGAATTCAAACATTTATAAAGTGCATATATAGCCTACAGAAGAGTAAGGGGCAAGCTCAAAGCAGTCTTTGAGTACCTGAAGGACAGTCTTGGAGAAACTAGGCTTTCCTGTCCCTCCCCCATCCAACTCCCCTGAAGAACCAGGAACAATGAATAGAATGGCTGAGGTCACTTGAGGTTTGATAGAAGGAAGTAAAGGCGTGTGACCTGGCACAATGGAGAGATGGGCCATGTAAGGGTCAGGAACACCTAGAATAAACTTCTGTAATCTATCCTTAATTAGAAATTTAAAAAAAAAAAAAAAAAATCCAAAAGGAGAATGATCTGTTTTAGACCATAGAATGTTCATTCCCTACTGTTGAAAGACTTCAAACAGAAGCTGAATGTGTGGAACAGTGACCCTTACCCAAATTAAAATCAGAGACTCTCATGGGGGCAGCTAGGTGGCGCAGTGGATAGAGCACCAGCCTTGAATTCAGGAGGACCCGAGTTCAAATCTGGTCTCAGACACTTAACACGTCCTAGCTGTGTGACCCTGGACAAGTCACTTAACCCCATTCTCAGGGGGAGAAAAAAAAAATCAGAGACTCTCAAGCAAAGAAAAGTAAAAAAAGGGATCTATTGTGCTCTCGTGAGAAAGGGCAACTCCTAACAGACAAGATGTCCTCAGTAAAGGAGTGCAAAGCACAAACTGAAAAACACAAGACCAAATAGACCTTTGACACAGAAGCCCCCACCTCTGACCTTTTCTCCCATTGTCTGGAGGAGTCCAGGTTAATAGTCTAAGCCCAGAAGTCTATCCCAAAAACAAAAGAAAATCAATAGAAATCAAACTTAAGAGTTTGAATTAAGATTCAAATTTCCCCAGAGAACTACTATACAAGTAGATATTCTTGAATGAGAGAATTCTGTAACCTGAATTCCCAAAGCCATCATGCCTTTAAAAGAAGTTCTAAAATGCTAATTAATAGGGAATTGGGGTGGAGGGGAGAGACACGGGAGGTGAAATGTCCATGCAGGATAATTGAACATTTGTAGCTTTTTAGTTATAGCTTGACTTATTATTTTAAAGTCTCAAGTCACAAATAGGGCATAATTCAGGGTCACATTATCATGAGAGGTCTTCACTCAGTTTATCCCATTCATAGGTTACAGTTTGCCAGAGATATTGTGGGGAAGAACCTTGCTCAAGTAGGCTTTGGAGACTCTGTGATTCATTATGTACAGCACCATACCAGGTGCTATCATGGGCAATTTTTATGAAACTTGTTTGTCCTTCATTCTCAAGAAGGACCATGAAATCAGGGAGATGATGCCATGATATGCAAGTGGATTGGATTTAAATGAGCAAAGACTGTGCAAAGTCATAGTTTTACTTTCTCCTCCAGAGAAGGTCCAGTGTCATGATATAGATAGGGATGACTGGAGATGGTCCTCTTATGAAACTTACAATTAATAGGAAAGTGCCACATACATATACACATAACTATAATATCTAATTTTTTTCAGGAGAAATGCAGGCAAAATGATCTGGGATTGGAAAGGGGAAAGGTCATTTCCAAATGGGGAGATCAGAGGTATCTGGAAGGAGGTAGCATTTGAATTGGATTGTAAAGGATGAGTTGAATTTCATTAGAGAGATGTGGGGAGGGCAGCCTAGGCATGGAGTTAGGAAAAGAGTTGGGGCTTCCTTGATGTTATATGTCTCAGGGGAGTAGCTGACCACTGCCAAAAACTAAAGAACACCATGTCCAGGATGGCCAAGAGATCTGGAACTTGTTGAAGCTCAAAAGGTTTTAGATTTAAGGAGAAATCAAAATATTCAGCAGTCCTAGCATGGTACTATGCACAATAAATTACAGTCTCAGAAGTGGAAGGGACCTTAGAAGCCATTTATTCCAAAACCTATTGAAAAAGATTCTCTCTTATAGTATCTCTGGCAATTCATCATCCAGCAAAACTTGCAGCAGCAATCTAAATAACCTATAATCTAAATCTAATCTATAACAACTGCAACCTAAAATAATTCATTCTCTTATATTTAAAGTTTAGGGGATAGTGAGTAGTCCATATTAGCTGAACTGAAGAGCTAGGTGTGATATAAAACTGAAAAGATAAAGTAGTGCAAAATTGGGAAAGTCCCTAATCCACCTGATGTCCCAATGACCAGCCTCCATCAACTGCAAATTCATCAATTTGGTGCAATCTATAGAATAAGCCTGGGGCTAGAGCAGAGACAGTACATCACAGATTGAAGCCTACAACCCAGGAAAAGGTAGAAAGGTTACATGGAGATTCCTGATTAGGGAAGTCAAAAGCAATAGGCTGATCAGATGGAGACAAAATCTGCTGCTCTATCTTGGACCTAGTAATCCATAGAGTTTATGTCGATATCTCAACAAGATCTTTAAAAGCCAGCAGAGATTCAGCCTATAAGTCAAGCTCACAAGTTCCAAACCAAAATAACAAAAACAACCTGAGTTTCTCTTTGGTTCACACACAGCTTATGTGCAAGTACGTGTCCTGTGGCCCTGGGGATGTTCTCAGCAAGAGATTCTGGGTTCACACAGACAAGGTTCCATCCCAAAGAGAGGGGAGGCTGACCTCAATTTCTCTGTCTAGCTCTGCCCACATCCTGACTAACTCTAGAGAAATCTCTCAAACTCCACCCCAAGACTTCTTCCTCTTATTTGTTGAGTTCCTCTCTAAACTTCCCTTTGAGGAAGTGATATTCTCTTTAAACCTGGACCAGCTCATGACACCCAGATCATCTTTCCATTTTGCCTCCATTCATGTACCATCCTGGCTACACACACACTTTCAGCTCCCTTTTATGTTTTGGCTTCTCCCAATCTA